>NW_020176572.1:554045-562377 GCF_003031525.2 Neophocaena asiaeorientalis asiaeorientalis | reverse complement strand
TTTTTTTTGGCTGTGTTGGGTCTTCGATGCTGCACACAGGCTTTCTGTAGTTGCGGCGAACGGGGGCTACTCTTCATTGCAGTGCACAGGCTTCTCATTGCGGTAGCTTCTCTTGTTGTGGAGCACGGGCTCTAGGGTGTGTGGACTCAGTAGTTGTGGCACACGGGCTCAGTAGTTGTAGCTCGTGAGCTCTAGAGCACAGTCAGTAGTTGTGGCGCATGGGCTTAGTTGCACCGCAGCATGTGGGATCTTCCTGGACAAGGGCTTGAACCCGTGTTCCCTGCATTGGCAGGCGGATTCTTAACCGCTGTGCCACCAGGGAAGCCCTGGAAACTAAACTTTTGAAAGGTTAAAAAGCTTGTTTATAGTCACATAGTTAAGAAATGGAGAGGGGGCAGAGTTCTATATTTGTCTGATTGTGAATCCTATGTTTTTTTCCTACTATTTCACATTATTTGGCTTTACTGGCAAGCTCTATAGACAAGCTCCTAACATTCTTAATTTCTGTAAGAGACCTTAGCAAATTGAGGTTCAGATAGTAGAAAAAGCATAAATGAAAATTTTAGCACTGAAAGGAAAACTGACATTGATTAAGCAGTGATTAGGTGCCCGGAAACTTCACATACATAACAATAACTGTGGACATTATTCCTTTCTTTAGGTTATAGATGGGGAAAATGAGGCACAAGATATCAAGCTAACTGATAGTGTTTACTTTGCTGCTAAATGGTAATTTGTCTATCCCTAGAATCTATGTTCTTTCTAATATTCTTGTGACATATTTAGAAAAAGAATGAAAAGAAAGAATCTTGAGCTGGAAAAGAAGGAATTAACAGGTCTAAGTAAGGCCAAGACAATAGATAGAGTCCATATTTCCAAGGTCTTGAAGGCTAATTTTAAGAACTTGAATATAAATTTGTAAATATGTTTTTCAAGAAATAGAGAGTTTTTGTTTGCTGGAGTAGTGGATTGTGAGTGAACTTGTGTTGAACTCACTGCATCCAGAAAGTCTATGAATTTTGTGATGTCATGTACCTTGTATCTTGCATAGATTTTTTTAATAGCAGATACTGGAATACTCCAGAGCTGAATGCCACATTCAGAGATATGTAACATTCAGAGCTATATACCATAGTACCATAGAGAGTAGAGATGAAAATCTCATCCAGTCTGAAAGGTAGTATGTTTCTGGAGGGCTTCTTGGTGCAGACCATGCCTTGGCTATATCCTCCAGCTTCAGGATGAGACAGGCTTATACAGCACCCGAGGTGCTGAGATGGATATGCCAGTGTCGTTATTATTGCAGAACTCAGTGTGGTTGGTAGAAAAGTGTAGTTGTAGAAAAGACACTCAGATAATTAAAATGTGTTTTAATCAAGAACAGTGAGAACACCAGATTCCATGACTCTAAGGTGTCATTTCCAAAGATTGAGACATACCAGCTTACATAAAGGGTGGCAGGAATCTCTGGTCCATTCCTCCCCAATAGTCTCTTTCTTCTAACCCAGCCACATTTTTTTTTTTTTTTTTTTTGCTCACTTAGATTGGATGGCATTAAAAATAAGACTTTATGCCAGGGAGATGACTTTGAATGTTATTAATTATTTATGCTTTATGATTTTGAAAAAAAAAGAAGGGAGTTTGATACAGCAAAGAGAAATAATGATGACTTTATATAAACAATAAACATTTTTACAGTATTACACACTAAAATCAATATTTTATCTTTCTTATGTGTTGGTTACTATCTTGAGAATTAGGGTGTTCTAGTCTATACAGTATTTGACCATGGAAAACTATTATCTGTTTAATTACTATTTATTGGTTCTCTAGTTTCTTCTAATTTCTCAGATTTGTTCTTTGATTTGTTTTTTCTTTTGTTCACCTTCATGCTTTCAACTAAAAGTCACTGAATTAGCAGACAGTCTTCCAAGGACATACTAAGCACATTTCCAATTCTATTAGATCTCATGTGATGATACTACAATGTGGACAAAAGCTCTTTCAAACCAGAGGACACACTTGTTTTTTTTTTTTTTTTGGTGTTTGAATATGTTCCAGGAGCTACTACAAGAATCCTGCATCTATATACAAACCATTATCAATGATAAGTACCTCTTAGATTCCTGCCTACATATTTTCATTTTTCTGTGTTTAGTTACCATAGTTTCCTTTTTAATGAAGATCACTTCACCTTGGAAGCTTTCCTGAGACAAATACACTAGAGATTGAAATCCATTCATTCTGTTTGTTGACTTGGAGAGAGACCAAGTTCTTAGCCGTGGATTGAGCATTGAAAGTGCATCATATTTGATGGGATAGATAAAAGTGGGAATTACTGTGGCTCCATGAAGTTGTGAGACTAGAAAACCAAATTATTTCATAACTATTCTAGTACAGTCAGAAACTAAAAATATCTCTCCCTTCCTTGCCCTAATTGATCAGATAGGCAGTGACATTTTTACTAATGCATTGTTGTGTGATGGCTTTACATTTACTTGTGTCAGTCTTGGAAACTAAAAAGGAGAATCAGCAGATTTCTGTATTTCCTCTAAGTCTGTCAACTTTTAAGCTTCCTTTCATAGCCATAAAGTTTAAGAATTTTAGAATTCATATGCTTCAACCTCCTTATTTTCCCTACTCATCACCAAGACAGAATCCAAAACCTTTAGTTTGGCATCCCAGCTTATTTGTAGCCCCTCTCCCACTCTCAATCTCTCTGTCTATCCCATACTAGAGACAAATGGAGTTCTCCATATTGTCAATGCACACCCTTCGGGATAGCGTGCCTTAGCATCTCTGATATTTTTGTCTGATGTACATTCTCCTTCCTTCTGCCTGACAAAATCCTACTAAACTGTCACAATTGAGCTTTTGTGTAAAGTCTTCTTCAAGTCATGTCCAAGTGAACTCAATTGTTGCATCTTCTATTTCATTTTCATTTCATTGCAATACATCTTTTTACGAATCAGACTCTTCACCTAGGACTGTGTTTTATTTAAACATGAAGATCATGTCTTGTTCATTTTTCATCATCAGTACTTAGCTCTAGGGTGGAAATCAAATAGTCCTAGATTTAAACCCCATTCTAATACTTACTCTATGTGATTTTGGAAAAGCCTACAGAACCTGTCTCCTCACCTGTAAAACTGAGATAACATTCAGCTTGCCCAGGTTTTGTTAGAATTCATCATAATATTTGTAAAAGAACTTAGTGCAATGTCCGAAACATAGTAAACATCCAATTAACTCCTGCTAAATAATTGTGGGTAAATGAATTAGATGTTCATTTTAACTCACTGACAGTATTTTGTTTGCTTATTGTTTTCCCCAGAGCAGCTTCATTTCCGTTTGAAGTCTACACTGAATATTTATCTGTATTTGGTTTGATTCACTGTGTATGAATCAAGGAGTTGTGTATGAAAGGAGTTGTGTATGAACTCCTTTCTATGCCATGTATATATATATATATCACATCTGTCTAGAGAGAAGTAGTTCTGGACTAAAAGAGTTGTCACAGTACGTACCCTTTAGAAAAGCAGAATTTCTAGTTTTTTTCAGATTAAGGGAGCCAGACCATGGCCTTCATAAGTGTATCATCTGATGTATAAACCTGGCTTTCCCAGTGTATCAGAAGACAGGCCTAACCAGGTTGATACCATACTTCCCATCCTTATGTGGGGAAGTCAAGCATTTTTATTCTATAATCTTCTCTTGTTTTATGATCCACAACTTTATAAATGCTTCTCTCCTAGTTCAGATCCTTGCAGAGCCAAGTCATAACTATTTGGGGACTTAATTGTTGAAAAGATGAACTGATCCTCACATGGATTGGATGGGGAAATGTGGACTGTTCAGTAGAGATTAATCTCTATTATCAGCAAAACTCCCACTACTAAAACAGTAACTAAACATTCTTACACCAGTTTACAGTTTACTGAGGGCATCACTATGCATCCTTATCTAGTTTGTTACTTACCATGACACACTAAGCTAGTTACAGCAGATGTCATTTATTCAGACTGTTTTGGAGACAGTATTGTGTAGCAGATAAAATCATGGGTGTTGAAATGAGGCCCAGGCTTGAATTCTTGCTTGTTCAGAGTAGCTTCGTGACTCAGGAGAGGTTACTTAAACTTCCATAACCTTGATTTTCTCACTTGGAAGATGAAAATTATAATTATTTTCATGTCAGTGCATGTGGTGAGGATTGTTTAAGAAAGCAGAAGTATAGAATTTAAACCAGTGTGAACACTCACTTCGCTGTTAGAGCTGCTGCAGTGATTATCGATGTGGGATGTGGTCTACTTCCTTCCCTCACTCCACATTCATCAACTAAGGTTTCCTTTGCCCCAAACTGAAGATATTCTTTTTGAAAACCTTCACCTCTTTTTTGGTTTATTTTTCTCTTTTTCCGTGAAAGGCATTATCAAGCTCTCTGTTACACAGGTGGCAAAAGCATGGATGAGACTGTATTTAAACTCATCCCTTCCAGACCATAGCTTAGTAGTTTGCCAAGATCTGCTGCCTGCCTTGGGCCAGCTCACCTCCAGCCTAGGTGTGCTATTCCCATATCAGGTCTGCCTTGTCACTCCTCACTTGGATTATTCTCATAGCACCAAGCTGAGACTCAGAATCATAACCCCTTCCTTTCTGATCAGTTGGCATCCTCTTGTCAGTTACATTCTTTTCTACAGATGTATCCCTCCCATGTTTTCTCCCCCTCTGTGTATTTACTCATCTTATCCCTGGAGACTTAAGTTCTGTCTTCTCATCCTATTTGCTGTTTATCCAAAATACTAATTCTTTTGCTTTAAATTTTAGTCTTTATTGACTGCTTATACTATTGAGGGCACACAGGAGGTGTGCTAGGTACTTTGATATATACTATCTAGAATATCTGCTTCTCGCAATGACAGAACCCTCCTATTAGGTGGAAGTGTTATTATCCCCTCCTGAAGATGAGGAAACCAAGGCTGCCAGTGGTCCAGCACTTTGCCAAGGGTCATCATATCGTTGTGTTTGTTGGTAGAACTATGATTTGAATCCAGGACGCTTCTAATTCAAGAGCTCTGTCTCTTAAACTCTAAGGTAAACTGCCTGTTTTTGAATGCCCTGCCCAAATTATCTTTCTTCCTCATCCTCCGTGTAAAAATTTTTCTCTCTCCTATTTCTGTCACCAATTGCCTATGCCTGTTTTACAGGACCTGTCCTATCTTATTGTGTAGTGAAGGTCTTTGTGTATATATCTAATCTCTTCTACCATCTTCTCAATTCAATAAGAACTTAAACCATTTCCTTTTCAACTTTTCCTTTTAATGGTGCCTTACACAGAGTCTTATGCGAAGCAGGTTTTTAGTAAATGTAGAACTGAACTAAAATGAATTAAATCAATTGCATTGACCCATTGCCCTCAGGGATCCAACAGCAGAACCTGGAGTTGGACTCAGGTTTTTCACTAAACCATACTGTCCTTAAAACCTCATAGGGTTAAAGAAAATAGACTCTCAGAAAACAGATGTGGATTTTGATTCTATCTTTTAGACACTTAGCAGCACTGTGTCTTTGTGGTAAGTTACTTCCAACTACCTGACTCTCCTTACACATAAAATGAGGAAAAATACCTATATAGTAGATATGTTATGAGAATTAAAATGGAGACCATTTGTAAAGCATTTAGCACATGTTTGGCCCCTTATATGCTAGTAATAAATGAAAGTTTTATTCAGTAGGGCCCTTTCTATTATACAAAAATATAAGAAATCGGAACCACAAGCTGTTTCCAGTGATTTTTTTTTTTTTCAAGTAGGCATTGAAATGAGAGTGAGAAACTACGAGTGAATAAACAGAATTTCTCCTAACTAGAGTAACTGTCAAGTCTTCTGTGAGGCTTCAGCAACCTTAGAAAGCACTCTGGGCATATTGGAAGGAGAGTGAGCCAGTTTTAGGATAGAGCCAAGGCTAAAAATCCCTACTTCATTTTTCATTCCAATTAGACTTTAGCTATTTGGTAGATGGAGTATGGGTGAGAAAATAAAGTCAAAAAAGCTTCACCTAGAACAGAATGTAAGAGTGGAGCCCATGTGAATTGTTTTTTGGATGCATGTCGTTACCTGTTAAGTGGCCAGCTTATGAAGGAAAAACTGCAGAGACTGTCACCATCAAAAACAATGCAGCAACTAGAACAGAAAACAATATTCAGAATAGGCCATCACAGAGAAGCCATCCACTCTGAGTCTTATCTTAGCACTTGACTGATTTTGGTATAGTCTATGAAAGCAGGAATTCCTGTGTTCTGCCTCCCAAATTTCAAAAGCAAGTTAACCGAGCCCAAGAAGACAATAGAATGGTAAATTTATCTTATCTCTGCTAATAGGAAATTTGTTAGATGATTTCTTATAGGGGCAATAATAAGTTTATTATTATATAATAATAATAAACTGCTGTGGAACAGAATAATATAAATCATATTTCAGAGGTGACTTAGAAATCTATTAAGGATTCATTTATTCAACATATACTATGTGTCAAGAATAATGCTATAAATTTAGATATAGCTTTTAAAAAGACTTATCCTTTTTTCAAATATCTCTTAGTCTGTGGGAAAGATGAATAAACAATTACAATTTGATGCTAGAAGTCCTGTGCTAGTGAGTTATAGTTTTTAACTCATTTACTTTTCTCCAGAAGTTTATCATATAGGTATTATTGTTAGCCCTAGTTTATTAGATGTGAAACTCAAACAGGGGAGCCAGCTTTTTTATAATGACATAAGCAAGGAGAACAATCTCACGTTCGTACTAAAAATTCCAAATAGATTCACAGGAATCCAGTCTTTATTTGTAATGGAAAGTCCCAGCCTCCCATCCCTGTCCAGTGCACATCCACGTCCACACCAGCACTCATGTGCTCACACTCAGGCTGCACCAGGATGCCCACTTCAGGGGGCTCCTGGACCAACTGTCCTGCCTGTGGAACTGAGGTAAACTAGCTGCGAGTACTAAGCTGAGAGGGGCTACCTTACATAAGGTATAGGTAGAAGCTTGATTTCTAGCCCCATGCCCCGCCCCCTTCTCCAATCCTAGCAGGTATTTGAGGCTCAGGTCCCTCCTCAGCTCCACACACAACAGTGAAGTATTAACAGAGCTCTCCTTGGGGGTGGGGACGTGCAGTCCCCTGCCACAAAACATTCACCCTCATTCACAAAGGGGAGGGGGACTAGTTAACCTCTACATCACATTATTTATAAAATAAGAATTACATTTTGTGTTTCCAGAAGGAGCTCTAGTCCCTCAGGAAAGCTGCCTGGGACAGCATTTGAGCCTCTTCTTCGCACGGACGTAACTTTACAGCTAAATTTCTAGTCAATAGCATTTATACTTAACCACTTCAATGAACCAAGCTTGAAGGAATTTAAAAGGCAATTTAGCTTAAATACAAAAATAAATTTTTATTTTGTTAAAAAAAAAAAAAAAATCTCCTGTCAGAGCTGGGACTTGACCCTGGCTTCAAAGTTGGTACTTTAACATTTTAAATGTGCCACAACCCTAAGATGTTGTTAGAAATAGGATTGCCATATAAAATACAGGATACCCAATTAAATTTGACCTCAGATAAGTCATACGTAATTTTTAGCATAAAGGTGTCCAATGCGATATTTGGTAGATATACTAAAAAAGATTCATTGTTTATCGGAAATTTAAATTTAACTGGACACCCTGCATTTTTATTTGCTAAATCTGGGAGCTCTGGTTGGAGTACAAAAGAGTGTTACCTAGTCTTGTTTTGGCATGAGAGAGGTCAAAGACACAGATGATAAATTATTTAAACCACTTTATTTGAATTGAAAGTTATATTTTCTCCTAGCCTCATTTTCCTGTTGTACTTTTTCTATTTTTTTAATTGAACTATAGTTGATTTACAATATTATATTAACTTCAGGTGCACAGCATAGTGATTCAATATTTTTATAGGTTATACTCCATTCAAAGTTATTATAAACCATTGGGCATAATCCCGGTGTTGCACGATACACCTCTGAAGTTTATTTTATGCAGAGTAGTTTGTGCCTCCTAATCCCCTACCCCTGTTATGCCCCTCCTCCCCCCATTTGTAACTCTAGTTTATTCTCTATATCTGTGAGTCTTTTTCTATTTTGTTGTATTTCTTTGTTTTATTTTTTAGATTCTACATATAAGTGATAACATACAGTATTTGTCTCTCTCTGTCTGACTTATTTCATGAAGTGTAATACGCTGTAGGTCAATCAATATTGTTGCAAACAGCAAAATTTCATTCTTTTAATGGCTGAGTAATAGTCCATTATATATAC
>NW_020176572.1:525762-553671 GCF_003031525.2 Neophocaena asiaeorientalis asiaeorientalis | reverse complement strand
GTATATATATATATATATACACACACACACACACACACACACACATATATATATATATATATATATATATATATATATATACACACACACACCACATCTTCTTTATCTATCGATCTGTTGATGGACACTTAGGTTGCTTCCTTATCTCAGCAATTGTAAATAATGCTGCTATGAACATTGGGTGCATGTGTCTTTTTGAATTAGTGTTTTCATTCTTCAGATATATATTCCCCAGGGTGGAATTTCTGGATCATTTGGTAAATCTATTTCTAGTTTTTTGAGGAAACTCCATAATTTTTTTCCATAGTGGCTGCACCAGTTTACATTTCCACCAACAGTGTACTAAGGTTCCCTTTTCTCCAAATTCTTGCCAACGTTTATTTGCAGACTTTTTGATGATAACCCATCTGACAGGTATGAGGTGATATCTCAATATGGTTTTGATTTGCATTTTTCTGATATTTAGTGATGTTGAGCATCTTTTTATTTGCCTGTTGGCCATCTGGCCATCTGAGGAAACTAAGGCTTAAGGAAAGTCACATGGCTTGGCTTAGTCCTAAAATATTTTCACTTATTATAAATTTATCAAAATGGTATTTTATAGAGCAGTTTTAGTAGGTATGACTAAATGTGTGTGCTACAGTGATATACATATGAAGGAAGATATACAGTGTTGATATAATACATATACTCATTATAGACAGAAAGAAAGATATCAAATGTGATTTTTAATCTCATTAAGATGTCAACCCCTAGAATTAGTATATTTGAGTTCTCCCTTTTCCTCATTCATGGTTTCTCTTTTCCTTTTAACATGTTCTTGGTTTTATTGAAAATGACTTTTGAAAGATTTTGTTACTTTTTTATGAAAACCGTAAGGTATAAATAAAGCAGAAATAGTGACATATTCATATCTAAATTGGTGGTGCAAAAGTATGATGTAGTGTCTACTAAAGTTAGTATTAGAGATCAGGCTATTTCATTAATTCAAAGAAGTTCTATGAAATTTCTGCCAAATTCTAGGCACTAGGCTAAAAGCTGAGCTTTAATTTCCTATTGCTTAAAATTATGTTTACAAAGGATAAATAGTTGTTAGAAGATTATTTCTAACTCCCTTCCATGTTGAGGTTTCTTGGCCTGCATATGCATAGCTTCCCTGTCACACTTGAATCCAGACATAAACTAAACCTCATGCCAAAGTGCATGATCTAGCAATCCCACTCCTGGTCATATATCTGGAGAAGATGAAGACTCTAATTTGAAAAGATACATGCACCCCAATATTCATAGCAGCAGTATTTATAATTGTATGACACTGAAACACCCAGTTGCCCATCAACAGATAATTGGTTTAAGAAGATATGGTATATATCTATACAATTGAATATTACTCAGCCATATAAAGGAATGTAATACTGCCATTGGCAGCAACATGGATGGACCTAGAGAATATTATGCTTAGTGAAATAAGTCAGAGGGAGACAAATATTTTATGATATCACTTATATGTGGAATCTAAAAAATAATACAAATGAATCTATATACAAAACAGACTCACGGACATAGAAAACAAACTTATGGTTACCAAAGGGGAGTGTGGGGGAGGGATAAATTAGGAGTATGGGATTAACAGTTACAGACTATTATACATTAAATAGATAAGCAACAAGGATTTACTGTATAGTACAGGGGACTATATTCAATATCTTATAATAACCTATAATGGAAAATAATCTGAAAAAATATATAACTGAATCACTTTGCTGTATACCTGAAACTAACACAATATGGTAAATCAACTATACTTCAATTAAAAAAACTCAAAAAGTGAAAAGCAAAGTGCCTACAGGTAGTTTCAAGATAAGAAGCAAGTAAAAATACAAACAAATGAACAAAAACCAAATCATCTATACATGGATTACCCCCCATTTAATATAACTTATGTAGATAATTACAAAATATTTACTAGTGGAAACCTCGTCAAAGTACAATAAAACTGTTAAATTAGGCAGTTTCTAAAAACAATCCATTTTCTCACAAATACTTGGATAGGGAGATAGATATTAAGTTAGTCTTTGGAGAACCTTTATTAAAATTAGGACTTTAAATGAAAATTCACTCATTTATAGAACACTTTTTGAAGACCTTTGAATATTTAACACATTAACAGAAATGGGACCTGTACGGATAAACATCAATTGGGTTTGTTACCACTGAGGAATTAATAGTTGGAAGAGAAGAAGAGCATATAAAAAAGTAAATGCAGATCACCTGAAAGGTTTCAAACCCTCCAGCTTCTCAGATACCCTTTCCTTAATTGTCCCGAAGTATTCCCAATCATCTTACAAGTCCATTCAACCCCTCATGTAGTTTGAGGAGCCTGAGAAAGATGCACATTTCCCACAAATTCCTATCCATTGCAAATTACTACATCTTTCTTCAGAGCACTGCCCCTTGCTTCTTCTTCAGTAACCTTTGGCTGATTGAAACTGTCCCTTTGTGTTACTGTATTTCTCCCTCCTGTTCATCTAACCCCAAGGCATGAATCTAGGCTTTCTCTTGATTCTCTAAAGCACAGCTTATACAAAGCTACCTTATTTAACACCTTCACTAATGTAAAGGAATTTCAACATGGAGAATATGATGTATAACTCTCATACGTTGAAGTATACAGGCACAAGAATTCTTACACCCCGTGCAATAATTTCATGATCCCCAAGGGGCTCAAGACCATTTAGGTGAAAACCTTAGTAGTAGAAGTACCAGTAATCAGAATTCAGAGAATCCAATTTAATATTGGACTTTGAATTATGTTGTCAGACATATGATGGAGATACCTAAGAGGTTGGTTATACAATTTTACCATACCACTTCTCCGCTTGAGAACTCTCAGTGGTTCTCTAGCAAGATGAGGCCAGTCTCCTCCAAAAGGCACACATGGTTGACTGAGCACTCTTTAGCTTACCTTTTCAATCTCTTTTTCAACCAATCCCTGCCCCTAAATCAAAACCCCAGCAATACCAAAACATATGCAGTTCCCTAGCAGAGGTACATCATGCTTCAGAGCCTTTGCTGCTGCTGTTGCCTCTGTCTAAAAGGCACTGTCTACTCCACTACTTAAATAACTTGATCAAATAAAGTCTTATTAAAGTCTTTTTTTCCTAAGCCCATTCAGTATTTGCTCTCATATTGATTTGAAAATGCACCCTTTAATGAATTATACACATAAAAGGTAGCATGGCTTTGACATTAATCCATCAGTGTTCATATCCAGATTGTGCTACTTATTATTACATAGGTTCCCTAAACCTAAACTTTCTCATCAGTAAAATGCATATAATAATAATGCAATTACAGAATTAATATGAAATCAAATTTAAAAACCTGGAATGTGCCCATTCAATGTCTAGTACAGAGTTATTCAATAAACAACAGCAGTATTATAATTTATCTTATTAATGGAGACTGATGGGGAATCTGTTTAGAATTCACAAATATTTGAATTGGCTAAATTTAAAGAAAATAGTTTGGTAACATTCGTATAAGGCATAGATTTTCTTTTTTTAAAAAAACATCTTTATTGGAGGATACTTGCTTTACAGTGGTGTATATAGTTTCTGCTTTATAAGTGAAGTGAAGCAGCTATACATAAACATATATCCCCATATCTCCTCCCTCTTGTGTCTCCCTCCCATCCTCCCTATCCCACCCCTCTAGATGGTGACGAAGCACCAAGCTGATCTCCCTGTGCTATGTGGCTGCTTCCCACTAGCTATCTATTTTACATATGGTAGTGTATATATGTCCGTGCCACTCTCTCACTTCGTCCCAGCTTACCTGTCCCTCTCCCTGTGTCCTCAAGTACATTCTCTACATCTGCATCTTTATTCCAGTTATGCCCCTAGGTTCATCAGAACCTTTTTTTCTTTTAGATTCCATATAATGTGTTAGCATACATTTGACCTGTATTTCTGTTTTTGTGCCAGTACCATACTGTCTTGTTTACTGTAGCTTTGTAGTGTAGCCTGAAGCCTGGGAGGCTGATTCCTCCAGTGCCGTTTTTCTTTGTCAATATTGCTTAGAGTATTCAAGGTCTTTTGTATTTCCATACAAATCGTGAATTTTTTTGTTCTAGTTATGTGAAAAATGCCATCAGTAGTTTGATAGGGATTGCATTGAATCTGTTGATTGTTTTGAGTAGTATAGTCATTTTCACAATATTGATTCTTCCAATCCAAGAACATGGTATATCTCTCCATCTGTTGGTATCATCTTTAATTTCTTTCATCAGTGTCTTATAGTTTTCTGCATACAGGTCTTTTATTTCCCTAGGTAGTTTTATTCCTAGGTATTTTATTCTTCTTGTTACAATGGTAAATGGGAGTGTTTCCTTAATTTCTCTTTCAGATTTTTCATCACCAGTGCATAGGAATGCCAGAGATTTCTGTGCCTTAATTTTTTATCCTGCTACTTTACCAAATTCATTGATTAGCTCTAGTAGTTTTCTGGTAGCATCTTTAGGATTCTTTATGTATAGTATCATGTCATCTGCAAACAGTGACAGCTTTACTTCTTTTCCGATTTGGATTCCTTTTATTTCTTTTCTTCTCTGATTGCTGTGGCTAAAACTTCCAAAAATATGTTGAATAATAGTGGTGAGAGTGGATAACCTTGTCTCATTACTGATCTTAGAGGAAATGGTTTCAGTTTTTCACCATTGAGAAAAATGTTGGCTGTGGGTTTGTCATAAATGGCCTTTATTATGTTGAGGAAATTCCCCTCTGTGCCTACTTTCTGGAGGGTTTTTATCATAAATGGGTGTTGATTTGTCTGGTTTTGGTATCAGGGTGATGGTGGCCTTGTAGAATTAGTTTGGGAGTTTTCCTCCCTCTGCTATATTTTGGAAGAGTTTGAGAAGGATAGGTGTTACTCTTCTCTAAATGTTTGATAGAATTCGCCTGTGAAGCTGTCTGGTGCTGGGCTTTTATTGGAAAATTTTTAATCACAGTCTCAATATCAGTGCTTGTGATTGGTCTTTATATTTTCTGTTTCTTCCTTACTCAGTTCCGGAAGGTTGTGCTTTTCTAAGAATTTGTCCATTTCTTCCAGGTTGTCCATTTTATTGGCATATATTTGCTTGTAATAATCTCTCATGATCCTTTGTATTTTTTTCTGCAGTGTCAGTTGTTACTTCTCCTTTTTCATTTCTAATTCTATTGATTTGAGTCTTCTCCCTTTTATTCCTGATGAGTCTGGCTAATGCTTTATCAATTTTGTTTACCTTCTCAAAGAAACAACTTTTAGTTTTATTGATCTTTGCTATCATTTCCTTCATTTCTTTTTCATTTATTTCTGATCTGACCTTGATAATTTCTTTCCTTCTGCTAACTTTGGGTTTTTTTAAATTCTTCTTTCTCTAATTGCTTTAGGTGTAATGTTAGGTTCTTTATTTGAGATGTTTCTTTTTTCTTGAGGTAGGGTTGTATTGCTATAAACTCCCCTCTTATTACTGCTTTTTCTGTATCGCATAGGTTTGGGGTTTTCATGTTTTCATTGTCATGTGTTTCTAAGTATTTTTTGATTTCTTCAGTAATCTCTTGGTTATTTAGTATATATGTCATGTGTTTGTATTTTTTACAGATTTTTTTCCTGTAAGTGATATCTAGTGTCATATCATTGTGGTCGGAAAAGATAATTGATACTTTTTCAATTTTCTTAAATTTACCAAGGCTTGATTTGTGACCCAAGATATGATCTATCCTAGAGAATGTTCCATGGGCACTCAAGAGGAAAGTGTATTCTGTTGTTTCTGTAAATATCAGTTAAGTACATCTTGTTTAATGTATCATTTAAAGCTTGCGTTTCCTATTTATTTTTGTTTTGGTTGATCTGTCCATTGGTGAAAGTGGGGTGTTAAAATCCCCCACTATATTTGTGTTACTGTCGATTTCTCCTTTTATGGCCATTAGCATTTGCCTAAGTATTGAGGTGCTCCTATGTTGGGTGTATAAATATTTACAATTGTTATTTATTTTTCTTGGATAGATCCCTTGATCATTATGTAGTGTCCTTCTTTGTCTCTTCTAATAGTCTTTATTTTAGTCTATTTTGTCTGATATGAGAATTGCTAGTCCAGCTTTCTTTTGATTTCCATTTGCATGGAATACCTTTTTCCATCCCCTCACTTTCAGTCAGTATGTGGCTCTAGGTCTGAAGTGGCTCTCTTGTAGACCCCAAATATACGGGTCTTGTTTTTGTATCCATTCACCCAGAGTATGTCCTTTGTTTGGAGCATTTAATCCATTTACATTTAAGGTAGTTATCGATATGTGTGTTCCTATTACCATTTTCTTAATTTGGGGGTGTTTGTTATTGTAGGTCTTTTCCTCCTCTTGTGTTTCTTGCCTAGAGAAGTTACTATAGCATTTTTTGTAAAGTTGGTTTGGTGGTGCTGAATTCTCTTAGATTTTGCTTGTCTATAAAGGTTTTAATTTCTCCATTGAATCTGAATGAGATCCTTGCTGGGTAGAGTCAACTTTGTTGTAGGTTTTTCCCTTTCATCACTTTAAATATGTCCTTCCACTCCCTTCTGGCTTGCAGAGTTTCTGCTGAATGATCAGCTGTTAACTTTATGGGGATTCCCTTGTGTGTTATTTGTTGTTTTTCCCTTGCTGCTTTTAATATTTTTTCTTTGTATTTAATTTTTGATAGTTTGATTCATCTGTGTCTTGGCATATTTCTCCTTGGATTTATCCTGTATGGGATTCTCTGTGCTTTCTGGACTTGATTGGCTATTTCCTTTCCCATATTAGGGAAGTTTTCAACTATAATCTCTTCAAATATTTTCTGAGACCCTTTCTTTTTCTCTTCTTCTTCCGGGACCCCTATAATTTGAATGTTGGTGTTTTTAATGTTGTCTCAGAGGTCTCTGAGACTGTCCTCAATTCTTTTCATTCTTTTTTCTTTATTCTGCTCTGCAGTAGATATTTCCTTATTTTATCTTCCAGATCACTTATCCGTTCTGCCTCAGTTATTCTGCTGTTGATTCCTTCTAGAGAATTTTTAATTTCATTTATTGTGTAGTTCATCATTGTTTGTTTGTTTGTTATTTCTTCTAAGTCCTTGTTAAACGTTTCTTGTATTTTCTCCATTCTATTTCCAATTAAAAAAATTTTAAAATAAAAAAATTAAAAGTATTAAAAAAGGAAGAAGAGATCAGCCAAACCAGAAAACAAATCCACCAATGTTAACAAGTGCTAAAAACTATACTAAAGAAAAAAAAAAAAGCCAGACAGAATTCTAGAACAAATGGTAAAAGCAAAGCTATACAGACAAAATCACGCAAAGAATCATACACATACACACTCACAAAAAGAGAAAAAGGAAAATACTATATATATATCTCTATATATAAAAAAAGGAGGAGAGAAACCAAATCAATAAACAAAGCTACCAATGATAATAAACTCTAAATACTAAACTAAGATAAACATAAAACCAGGAACAGATATTTCCTCTTCATTTGTTAGGTCTGGTGGGTTTTTATCTTGCTCCTTCATCTGCTGTGTGTTTCTCTGTCTTCTCATTTTGCTTAACTTACTGTTTTCTTAACTTACTGGTCTACTTTTGCCAGGCTTCATGTTCGTAGTTCCCATTGTTTTTGGTGTTTGCCAGTGTAAGCTATACAGACAAAATCACGCAAAGAATCATACACATACACACTCACAAAAAGAGAAAAAGGAAAATACTATATATATATCTCTATATATAAAAAAAGGAGGAGAGATTACTGTTTTCTTAACTTACTGGTCTACTTTTGCCAGTCTTCATGTTCGTAGTTCCCATTGTTTTTGGTGTTTGCCAGTGGCTAAAGTTGGTTCAGTGGGTTATGTAGGCTTCCTGGTGGAGGGGACTGGTGCCTTTGTTCTGGTGGAAGAGGCTGGATCTTGTCTTTCCGGTGGGCGGGACCACATCTGGTGGTGTGTTTTGGGATGTCTTTGACATTATTATGATTTTAGGCAGCCTGTCTGCTAATGGGTGGGGTTGTGTTCCTGTTTTGCTAGTTGTTTGGCATAGGGTATCCAGGATTGTAGCTTGCTGGTCATTGGGTGGAGCTGGGTCTTAGCATTGAGATGGAGATTGCTGGGAGAGCTTTTGCCCTTTGATTTTACATGGAGCTGGCCGGGTCTCTGGTGGGCCAAAGTCCTGAACTCGGCTCTCTCACCTCAGAGGCAGAGGCCTAACACACGGTTGGAGCACGAAGATCCTGTCAACCACATGGCTCAGAAGAAGAGAGAGAAAAATGGAAAGAAAGAAAGAAAAAAATAAAATAAAATATAGTTATTAAAATAAAAAATTAAAAAAATTTTAAAATAAAAAAATTAAAAGTATTAAAAAAGGAAGAAGAGATCAGCCAAACCAGAAAACAAATCCACCAATGTTAACAAGTGCTAAAAACTATACTAAAGAAAAAAAAAAAAGCCAGACAGAATTCTAGAACAAATGGTAAAAGCAAAGCTATACAGACAAAATCACGCAAAGAATCATACACATACACACTCACAAAAAGAGAAAAAGGAAAATACTATATATATATATCTATATATAAAAAAGGAGGAGAGAAACCAAATCAATAAACAAAGCTACCAATGATAATAAACTCTAAATACTAAACTAAGATAAACATAAAACCAGGAACAGATCAGATGCAGAAAGCAAACCTCAAGTGTACAGTTGCTCCCAAAGTCCACAGCCTGAATTTGGGGATGCTTCGTTGTCTATTCAGTTATTCCACAGATGCAGGGTACATCAAATTGATTGTGAAGATTTAATCCACTGCTTCTGAGGCTGCTGGGAGAGATTTCTCTTCCTCTTCTTTGTTCACACAACTCCCAGAGTTCAGCTTTGGATTTGGCCCCTCCTCTGCGTGTAGGTCACCTGATGGCTTCTGTTCTTCCCTCAGACAGGATGGGGTTAAAGGAGCAATTGATTAGGTGGCTCTGGCTTGCTCAGGCCAGGGGAGAGGGAGGGGTATGGAATGCGGGGTGAGCCTGCGGTGGGAGAGCCTGGCGTGACGTTGCACCAACCTGAGAAGGGCCGTGCATTTTCCTGGGGAAGTTGTGCCTGGATCACAGGACCCTGGCAGTGGCGGGCTGCATAGGCTCCCGGGAGGGGAGGTGTGGAGAGTGACCTGTGCTTGCACACAGGCTTCTTGGTGGCTGCAGCAGCAGCCTTAGCGTCTCATGCCCTTTTCTGGTGTCTGCACTGATAGCCACTGCTCGCGCCCATCTCTGGAGCTCTTTTAGGCAGTGCTCTGAATATCCTCTCCTCGTGCACTCTGAAACAATGGTCTCTTGCCTCTTAGGCAGTTCCAGACTTTTTCCAGGACTCCCTCCCGGTTAGCTGTGGTGCACTAGCCCCCCTTCAGGCTGTGTTCACGCAGCCAACCCCAGTCCTCTCCCTGGGATCCGACCGAAGCCCAAGCCTCAGCTCCCGGCCCCCACCCGTCCCGGCAGGTGAGCAGAAAAGCCTCTCAGTCTGGTGAGTTCTGGTGGCACTGATCCTCTGTGCGGGAATCTCTCCACTTTGCCCTCCACACCTCTGTTACTGCGCTCTCCTCCGTGGCTCCAGAGCTTCTCCCCCTCCACCACCCCTAGTCTCTGCCAGTGAAGGGGCTTCCTAGTGTGTGGAAACTTTTCCTCCTTCACAGCTCCCTCCCACTGGTGCAGGTCCCGTCCCTATTCTTTTGTCTCTGTTTTTTCTTTTGTCCCAGGTACGCGGGGAGTTTCTTGCCTTTTGGGAGGTCTGAGGTCTTCTGTCAGCGTTCAGTAGGTGTTCTGTAGGAGTTGTTCCACATGTAGATGTATTTCTGGTGTATTTGTGGGGAGGAAGGTGATCTCCACGTCTTACTCCTCCACCATCTTGAAGGTCTCTCCATAGATTTTCTTCTGATATTGCCCAACAACCTCAAGGTAGCTCTTTCTGCTCAATAAACAAGAGTCTATTCGACTGTTCCATTCACTTATTGTGTAGCAAACCACCTTAAATCCTAATGGCTGAAGACAACACCAGTCATTTATTTGCTCACAAATAGGGTAGAGACAGCTTGTCTCTGGTCCACTAGACCTCAGATGAGATGGTTTACCTGGAACTTGGAGGGTCTTCTTTGAACATGGTTCACTCACATGGCCAAGTACGTACACCATGTTTCTCACCATGTGGGCCTCTCCAAGGGCTGTCTCGTCTTCTTCAGAGCATGGTGGCTGGATTCCATGAGTGAATAACCCAAAAGGCAGAAAAATAGAGACTATCAGTTAGTTATAGCCTGAGCCAGAAACTGGCACAGCACCACTTCCACCGTATTGTCAAGTAGCCGTGGAGCCCAGACTCAAGGAGAGAGACATAGGTCCCTACTGTTTGATAGAAACAGTGTCAGTGAATTTGGGGGACATGATTTAAAAAGGCTACATCTCTTAAACCTCTCAGTAATCAGTGCTGGAGCCAGGATGTAACTGTAGGTTAATCTTATGCCAAAGCCCATTTCACAAATGCTAAGACTGAATTAAGGAGAAATACTGCAAGTTTAAGCAATTTGCCCAGGGAGAAAGGGAAAGTTGACTCCAAAATTCTTAAATTAGCTGCCACAGTATGGTTCGCAAGATGAAATTTACCAGTGTGTGGCAGTGCACTTGTAAATTATGATGCTTTCTATCAGTGAACTGGTATGTATAAGAATGTAAATACATTCTGATATAGATCTATAGTTTTAGCATTGTGAACTATTATGAGCTAAAGAGGCACTTGATAAGGTTAGTCAAAGGGTAAAAAAATCACAGTTTACATGGCTAAATGGTATTCAAGTTAAATCATTTCAGAACCATCTTTTTCGATGCAAACAATGCGTCTTTTGCATACATGCATGTTATTTGGATTTAGACTGGTTATCTGCTTGTACTCTTTCTACAATGACAACACACTGCTTCTCGGTCATAAAATGGACTTTTCAGGGTTTCAGAGGTTATGTGTCGATGGAGAGTAATAACCAAGGATCCATACGAGATCCCTTTAAGGATATCAGGCTAGTGTGTGTGGCAACTTATACAAAGAATAATTTTCAGTAATGTCTGTAAAATTGTACAAGGAGAAGGGAGCTGGGAATTTGGTAATAGTTAATGAAGTTGGTGGCTTTGCTTCTGAGTTCCCTAGAAGTTAAGGTAGGAGAAAAAACATTTTAAAAATTGGGTCACTATTCTGTGTGCTCTTAATCAAACTGTTTTTCCTTTTCTCATCCTCTAAAATAATAATAAGAAAACTCTAGGAATCTAGAAATTATCCAATTAAGCAGGTTATTAAATAGACTTGCTATTGATCTTGTTTAAAAAGTGTGAAATATTCTGGTCAGCTTTAGATCTTCTATACAAAATATAAAATTTGAAGTGAGTAAGGAGAAGGTTTTACTATAGTTTTGTATGTAAAAAGAATGTTACTGTAAAGCATTTTAGGAATGTCTCCCTGGCACCCAGCAGGGTCTGTGTAGTAGAGCTACCAATAATTAGTAATATTTATTGAGGTATCTATTGAGTACCTATTATAAGCTGAAGGAGTATGTCAATTTGTTAAGCATTCCCTGCCTTTTACAGCCTGGTAAATGTTATCCCCCTTATGCAAAAACAGAGGTGTAAGCGGTTTAAGAGGATTACTCAGTATGTTGTAGTCAGTTTAGAAGGGTAAGCTATAAAGTAAGCTAAATCTAACAGTAGAACCCACAACTACATACGTTTTTCTCTACCTAACACTGCTTTTTCATCACAAGCCAGAGAATACATGAGAGCAAAGAAGGAGAATGATGGGGGGCACGGGCAGAGGGTGACTTAGGGTAGAGAGGAGGAATGAGTATTATAGATGCAGGGGAAACAGAGTCTCCTTCTGATCCTGACCTCTTAGAGGACTGTGTTTTCATCACCCCTTGAGTTCAGAGGCTTCTGAACTATGGTTCTTTCCTGTATCTTACCTTGGGGGTACTTATCAGGGAGAGCAGCCCAGGCCAAGGCAAGGGCTGGCTGTGCCACCTACCCATGAGTGCCCTGCGGAGACCATGTCCCCTTCAGTAACATGAGAGGCCAGGAAAGCAGTATTGCAGCCTTCCCCACATTATCCTCCCTCTGAGTTCGTATATTACTGCCTGCATCAATTATTTGACTCTTGGCTTGTGCTGCCTTAGATTGCTATCCCCCAGTACCCAAGTCTCCCTCTCTTCTCCCTTTCCCTTAGGAGAGCAATTATGACAGAATCCTTCTGTGCACCCCTGTGGCTCCCAGTGTACCTACCCCACAGAGTAAGCGTTCCCTGGATGGGACTGTGTGGAAGCACTGCGTGATCAAGAAAGTTTTTTAAGACCTTTGAGGCTTCCCCATCTCACTATTCTGTCAGGATCAAAATGTGTGGATTTACATCATGTTGTAAAGTTTACAAGTGATTTCACTTTAATAATTTTCTTCGATCTTCACAACAACCCTGTGAGCAAGCCATAATTATTATATCTATATGACACAGAGAGGAAACTGAATCTTAGTGTGGTTGATTAACTGGGCCAAGGTCCCGCAGCTAGCTTATGCAATGTTTCTTGAAGGAAAGAATGAGGTACAATTAAGACTTGAGACCAAGTCTCTATAACTGCATAATCAGTGCTCTTTTCAATATACTGTTCTGTCACTCCACAGACATCTTGCTTAAATTAATTCCACAGAAGATGTTATTGTTTAAAATGATTTCAAATGGTACAACTCGGTGGATGGGGGGAGGAAACAAAGAAAAGAAAATAGAGTGCTTTTTAAAAATTTTTGTAGGAGATAATATCTCTCAGGGAGCCTAGATCGGGCAAGCTGGGATGGGGCATATATATGGCAACTGGAAAATATATGCTGTCACATCCTCAAAAGTAACACAGCATACTTTGCCACATCTTCCACTTTTTAAGTCAGCCTTTGTAGAACAAAATTTCCAATTTTCCCCACGTTAAAGGCCTTGAAGAGTATAAGGTGAAAAGTGCCTATAAAGCATTTCTGATCTTTCTCCCCATCTCAGCTCTGTGAATAGAATTGTCTTTTCCCTAGGCTGTAATCAGTGTCTCACGGAGTAAGTAGTGATAATCAAACAGATTTTTAATACTTTAACCCATTATGTTTAATTGGGCCCTTTTAGTTACAGGAATAAATAGAAATGGATGAACCTTTAAATGCCCTGGAACTAAATGCTGTTTACCTGATTCACGTCAGTGAATCAACCTCCCCATCTAACTACCCCCTCCCCTCAAAAAAAAAAAAACAAACCTGCAATTAAATGTATGGTGCTGGATCATTTCTTGCCAGGAATAATTATATGGGAGAATTTAGGATCTCATCAGAAGGTCTAATTTGGAGTAATAAACCTTCTAGCTAATCTTACACCTAAAGTCAACTGTCCCCCTCTAACGATGATGATAATGTGGAAGACTAAAATAACAGACTGAATGAAAGATAACCGTTCCTCTAAGTTATTTCTGGGCATGAGTCTAACACACATTTATGAGGAAGACTCTCTGTTCAGGGTTGGGGAAAGAGAATTTGTTTTATGTTTCGGATGTTAGAAATATCACTCAAGGCACCAGAGCAACCTGGAAGAGCTAGGATTTGAGCTGAGGTAAATGATAGAACTTTAGCAGGCTGAGACTCACGGCATTCCACGTAGAAGAGACAGCAGAAGCCAAGTCAGTCAAGGAAACCACCTGGGGATAGCAATGAGTTCTATGTGATTCAAATATTTGAAGTGGAGATTGATGGAAGAGAAGGCAAGCCTTCTCACTCTCTACTTTTAACAGGTTGCCTGAGGTAAGTCACAGATTTGGCTCCAGGGCTGAAATGCCTTGCGTTGTATTCCTTTCTTTCTTTCCCTTTCTTTCCCTTCCTTCCTTCCTTCCTTTCTTTTTTCTTTCACAGGAATAATTAAAAGTGGCCCAAGTGAATAATGACAGGAATAGATCTGTGCTTTATACAGAGCCACTGTAGCTATAGAATGTAACATGAGCTGGCAAAGATAGAGATTGAAAGCAGTGAGGAAACTTGCAATTATCGAAGAGAGGGGAAATGAGGCTAGAGTGAGGCAGTGGTCTTTCAAGTAAGGATGTGGTAGAGTGTTTCTACTGTAGTGTAAAGTTAAAATTCCAGGAATTGTAGAGTTAAAAAGTATTTGGAACAATAAAATGATTCAAATTTCAAACAGGAAGAT
This sequence comes from Neophocaena asiaeorientalis asiaeorientalis, assembly GCF_003031525.2. Classification (NCBI taxonomy): domain Eukaryota; kingdom Metazoa; phylum Chordata; class Mammalia; order Artiodactyla; family Phocoenidae; genus Neophocaena; species Neophocaena asiaeorientalis. The sequence goes on along the minus strand of NW_020176572.1, from coordinate 539,409 downwards.
AGTGGCATTTCTTATACATACAAGAGAAGAAAGACAAAATTGGAAAAGATGGACAGAAAGAGGACCTATGTTAGCCACTGTGATACAGGAGAATGTTCTAGCCCCAATATACAGATGTCCTACTGGCAGCTGGGCAGGTAGTGCTAGGGCTAGTTGTCAGTGACTATTAGGGGATTAGAACAAAGCTGTGAAACCAAGACTATGTAGAGTCATGAGAAGAGAAGGGAGGGAAAAGGATGCTGCTTTAAGAAGTGTGTATATTTAAGGGACGGACAGAAGAGGAGGGAACACTAAGCTTCCAGTTTTTCAAGAACTAGAAAGAGACCAGGAGGATAAAGTGCCTTAAAAAATAAAATGTAAATAAAAAGAGAGAAAGAAGTTCTTGCTAAGACTTCTGATAAGAGGTGAATGGATTAGGACATTAGGAGACCTGTCATAATTTAAGAAAAAAAAAAATTCTAAGTAGAATTTTGGAGATAAAGACCTGAAGGATAAGATTTGAAGTGTGGCATTTAAGAAGTTCATCGTGAACTTCACTTATTTTTACCAGATGTTCAACAGTGAAATGTTGAAGAGTGATAAGCCAAGGTGGCTGAAGCTTGAGGGAGAAGCAGGGTAGCAAAGTGGGCTTGACTGCTGTTTTTATTGCTTCCTCAGTTCTATTGTTTAATCGGATATTTGGGATTTATACATGAGAGTACAAGAATGAAAAAAAAAAAAAGGATGGAAGTAACATGTATGTACTGTTACTGCCCTTTTCCCAGCTGTAAATCTGGCAAACTCCTACTCATCCCTTCAGCCTCACCTGAGACCTTACCTAACATCACCAGGCAAATGTAGATGGGTCCTGTGAGCATAGCTTGCCCTCTGTGCAGAACCCCGATTAAAAATTAGTCCCATGATAGAGTGTTTACTTTTCTTCCCTTAACCAGAGTCTTGAAGTCAGGAACCATGCATCTCCACCCTTGTATCACAATGCCTAGCACACTGGAAACCCTGGGAAATATATGTGGAATAAATGGCTGGACATGTTGATAAAGAAGCTTATCTTTTTAATATCCATAGAGGTACAAATCTTTCCTTGGTAGCTTTGTGAGAAAGTTTTTCCATGTGTCATGACCACATTTATTTTGCATTTTAGCCCATTACCATAATAATTTCTCTCCATTTGCAGATTATGCATTTGAAAATAAATTGCCTTACCTAGGAAATAGGGGGAGGGAATGCTATTAAGTGACCATAATTGTTATTACCTTAATAAACACCTGTATCTTATAAAATCTGAACAGAAAAATTCAACTAAAAGAGCCAAAATGTTTGGTCCTTTATTGAGTAGGCTTCCTTGGTGGAATGATATTTTTACAGAAAATATTTCCCTATTCCACTAAATTATATTTTATTTAACAAGAACATGAATGTATCCTGAGTTGGGCTTGAAAAGTAGCAGAGCTAGTCAAATGCCAAAAAATGCTTCCAGCTCTGGAGCTAAAGCTACACAAAGAAGAGAGGAATGGCACTGGGGACAAGGGCTGAATATGGCTGTGAGTTCCCTTTTGTACACATCTGCACATAAAAGCAGTTCAGCATGTCAAAGATGCCCTCCTTTCCTCCAACATCTTGGCTAACTGCCATCTCACTTATTCCTCAGGGCACACATTCTCTGTGAAGTTTCCCTTCTATTCTCAGACAGTACTTCTGCTATTTTTGCACCCATCTCATTTTACTATAATTACTTACAGGTCTATAATTTTTATTAATTGATGAACCTTTCCAAATCAACGACATTGTCTTCTCCATCCTTGTATTCCCCAGTGCCTGGTACATTGCCTGTTCCATAGAAAGTACTCAATAAATATTAAAGTGACATATCCCAACCATGGTTCTAATGATTGGAAGTAACTCAACAGTTTTAAGGTTTCTGATCTTATACTAGATTATATATTTGGTTAGTTATAAGGAAACAAGATATAATAAATTTTAAATTCCTTGGGAACAGGGACCATACTATATTCGGCAGTATACTGATATTATTACTTTTGTAAGGAAAAGATGGTGCTCCTAGTGCTATATACCACTAAAAAAAACTATAAAATACTGTCAATACTATAAAATAACTTTGTTTCCTCCCATTTTCTGAACTTTCTGCTTCTCCATTTGTTTGGTAAGTGGATTTCATTCTCACCTAATATATGCCAGGAAAGATAGATTTTTTTCTTCTTTTTTTTTTAGCAGTTAAGAATTATTGTCTTTTATTAAGTTATAAGGATTAAGTAGGTATACATATTACAGTGTATACCTACTATACACTGGAAATTTTGCATAAATTATTTCTACTTTTCAAAACACTACAAGGCATGGGAATTATGGAATAGCATGAGAGTAAAACAGAAGATGAAGTTAGATTATAAAGGAACTTTTAAGCCCTTTGCATGGCCAAAGATATTGGGCTCTATCTTGATGATGATAAAGATAGTAAAGGATTTTAGGTAGAAAAGTAACAAAATATGGTTTTCAAAACTAAAACTACACAAGAAGAAACTGGTGTATCTATTCCATAAAGGTCATTTTTCTCCATTAATAGATAAAAAGGCATATTTGTGGTCTTACAAATAATTATTTTTTTTTGTATTTTTAGCATTCGTGTTAAAAATTCATTTATATTAATATTTAGGAATCAAAAGAGAGTTACACAAATATCCCACCCAGAAGGATTCCAATTATTTTCTGTAGATACTCTGTGCTCAAGGAAGTAGGACATCATTCCTCAACCCTAAAGTGTAGCCTGTGCATAGTGACGTCTTTCTAATGACTACAGTGTTGGGAGGAAGAAAACTTTCCTCAGCCCTTCTGAGTTCTGGCTGGTCTAAGAATTAAATTGACATGACACAGATTAACAGGAGAAAAGCGAAGTTAATTCTTTGTATACTGGATCCCCACATACATGAGAGGTTCAGAGACAGAAAGGTAAAATAAGGGTATGTATGTCGTTCTGAGCTAAGGAGTGAGATAAGGGCCTGGGGCTTCCAAGGACAGGAGGGTCATTCACAGGATGATAAGAAGAAGAGCAGATGTTTGATTATTATTTTTTGAGCACGATAATTTTTAGTTTATGTATTTATTTTTTATTAAAGTATAGTTGATTTATAATGTTGTGTTAGTTTCAGGTGTACAGCAAAGTGATTCAGTTATGTGTGTTTATATATATATATACCTTTTTTTTTTTTTTTTGGGGTACGCGGGCCTCTCACTGCCGTGGCCTCTCCTGCCACGGAGCACAGGCTCCGGACGCGCAGGCCTAGTGGCCATAGCCCACGGGCCCAGACGCTCCGCGGCACACGGGATCCTCCCGGACCGGGACACGAAGCCGCGCCCCCTGCATTGGCAAGCGGACTCCCAACCACTGCACCACCAGGGAAGCCCTATACATACTTTTTAAGATTCTTTTTCCTTATTGGTTATTACAAAATATTGAGTAGAGTTCTTTGTGTTATACAGTAGGTCCTTGTTGGTTACCTATTTCATATAGAGTACTGGGTATATGTTAATCCCAAACTCCTAATTTATCCCTCCCCTGCTTTCCCCTTTGGTAACCATAAGTTTGTTTCTATGTCTGTGGGTCTGTTTCTGTTTTGTAAACAAGTGCATTTGTATCCCTTTTTTTTAGATTCCACATATAAGCGATAGGTATTTGATTATTAGATGTTTGCCTTGCCAAATAGATGGGGCCACTTAGATAAAATTTATCTCCAGTAATAACTCTTTTTTGGGAAAAATCTACAATATAAATTATTCTAGGTAGTTAGGGAGGAGCAGTCGTTTCTGTTGAACCCATAGGGTCTTGGTTATCTTTAGCTCAAAATAATCCTCATGTAACGGTGACATGTATTGGGGAGTCTAGTTCAGTACCTCTGCAATAGTATGGGAATTATGGCATGAAGGGAAGCATTATTTTACAGTGGAAAAAGCTGGCGAAACTACCTCAGCAGGGTGATCAAGGTTAACATCAACAGTGATGAGCTGTGTTGATAAGCATGTACCTTTGGTATGATGTGGTGAGAATGGCACTTTACCTCTGTGGTCTTCCTTCACCAAACCCATAATTCATGCCTACCTGTGGAAACAGCAGAAAAATCCAAATCAAAGGACCTTCTATAAAGTAACTGACAGTACTCCTTAAAAACATCCAGGTCATCAAAAACTAGGAGACATTGAGAAATTGGCATGGCCAAGAGGAACCTAAGGAGACATGACAATTAAATGTAATTTGGTGTTCTGGATGAGATCCTGGAGCAGAAAAAAAACAAAAACAAAACAAAACATCCAAAAAACAAGCAAACAAAGCAATAAAAACATTGGGTAAAAATTAAGGAACTCTGAATAAAATATAGATTTTTAGCTATTATTAATGTATAAATGTTGGTCCATTAGTTGTAGGAAATGTACCATACTGATCTAAAATTTTAATAATAAGGGAGACTGTGTGGAGGGTATATAGGAAGATTCTGTACTGTCTTTGCATCTTTTCTTTAAATCTAAAACAATTCTAAAACTAAATCTAAGTTTTAAAAGAGAGTTACAGTGGGAATAATTGTATTGAAACAAACAGTAAATACTATTTAGTAATTCACTAGTGGTTGACAGAAGGAAAATTACTACTAGGCAAAACAAAATTAGCTTTCTGAAGTTGGGCTACAGAATATGGTATTGGAATATTTATTTCCTGAAATGAATTCAACTTTTCTTGATGCTAGAGGCTTTTCTTAGGGAGAACACTTTGGCTTTGGGAAAAGAGCAGTAGGCCAGGAGTCCCTTCTCTTCCGCTGTGTGACTTTGAGAACGTTGAGTTTACAGTTTATCTGTAAAATAGAGATGGTAAAATCTCTGTCCATTTGAAAGTGATATGTCAAAAAGTAGATGTGAGAAGCACCATGCCTATTTTGAAAGAGGATTTGAGGCAAATAATTTGAAAACATATGTAAGGAGTTTCAAACTGTACAACCCCATAGAGATTTAAAAGGAGAGCTTCTAGACTTTACCATCTCTGTGTCTCACAGACACTTAATGAAGCATTTTGAATACCAAACCCGTAATTGTCTTTCTAAATATCATTCTTTTTGGACTCAAACTACCTTATGGCTCTCATTTTCCTCATGTCAATTGCACACATCAGAATTTATTAAATTGTCATAGAAAATAGCATATTTAATTCAAATTTAAGAAGACCCTATAGTCTACTAGAAATTAGATCCTCTCCCCTCCAGGGTATTTCCCAGTTATTTCTGAAAGACACCCCTTGGGTCTCACATGTACTTAAAACCTCTTCACAGTTGAACTCATCATGTAGTGTTGCAACTATCTGCGTATTTTCCCAAGCAGACTGTGAACTTCTTGAATGGCACTGTGTTTTATAAATCATGTAGCACCTGTGGCAGTGCCTAACACACAATAAGTATATAGTAGGTCCGTGGTGGGGTGATAACATTGCATTCCCTTAATGCTTCATTCAACACACAAGTAATGAACATCAGCTCGTTGCTGGGCAGCATGATAAGTACAGGAGAAAAAGCAACTCATCAACGACCTGTCCTTAACAGTCACAATGCTTCTTCAGTCAAATCAGCCGAAGATGAGCAGATAGCTGTTGCCCCCCTCTTTTGTAGCTGTGTTTCCTCATAGAGTTAGAATTGTTGTAGATATCACAATCCAGTCTATGTGGCATAAAGGACAGAGCTATGAAATTAGAACCAGGTGATTAGTTTACCTGTCCTAGCTTGATTACTAATTTTTCTCAATTCCAGTCTCTTCCTATTCAACTAAAGAAATGACCATATTTTTGGTGGCTTCCTTTGTAGACATTCTATATTATACAGTAAAGGTAGACATTATTATGAGGTCAAGTTCTTGAGCAATTACACACGTCACCTGACTGAGGGTTTGAATGCTAAACACACAATTGCAGAGTGATTCGTATAATAGACTAGTGTCCAGTAGTACACAGGTTTTGTTATTTATTTAATTGAAGTCATTTCACAATTTTAATGCAGTCGTTTGTTTCATGCCTGAGTGATTTATAATAACTCTATTCGGTATTCCCAAAATAGGAACAAAAAAAAAGAGAAACAAACAAAATTTCCTCCTCTGCTCATCCTATTAAACAATCTGCTCCTATTATATACCGGAAAGGAACAAAGTCTATTATTTTTAAGTTGCAGCCACAAATTTTGTGATGCAGTTTTGCATAAAATGCCTATAATCTTTAAGGTGGAGCCGTGTATCCCAGACTCCAAAATTTCCTTCATCAGATCCTCTAAATTTGGCCTGGGTTCCCTCCTTCAGATCACCAGGGCCAGGTGTTCTGGAAGTCCTAGAGGGGCTCCATTCTGAACTGGCAAAACGCCTGCTGTGTTGCTGGCTGGTCTCAAAAAAGGTTCTGACAGGAGACATGCTGTATGAAACAGCATGGTGTTAAGCATGGGTTCTGAGGTTGGGGAGCTATGGTTTCAACTCTTAAAGACGAAAGAAAAGTAAAAATACTTATGTTCTGAGAATATGAAGCAAGATTTTAGGCAGACAAGAATATTACCACTTAGAAAGTTTTACAAAGAATTCAACACCCGGTATTTCCATCCTGCCCTCATCTTATTCTCCATATAGCAGGTTGACCCAAAAAGGCCATATAAAAAAAATCACTTGTCTGTGGTCTAGAGTCATTTTTTTTAAAAAAAGAATCTTTACCTTTTAATTTGGAAATAATTTTAAACTTATAGAAATCTTGCAAAAAAAAAATAGTACAACACTCAATAATCTAGGTTTACCTATTATTAACATTTTACTCTAATTTATAATTTCTGCACACTTTCTGGGTCATTTAGGGATAAATTAGATAATTTATGGACATTTAAATGTAATGACATCATATTTCCTAAAAATAGGAAGATTCTCTGAGATAACTGAAGTACATTTAATAATGGTACAATATTTTATTCAATCTACTATCTGTTCTCCGACTTTGTCAGTTGACTCAAATATGTCCTTGATAGTGTTTTCCCCCCTCAATACAATAGTCAGTTGAGTTAGTATTATATTTAATTATCAAGCCTCTTTAGCTTACGTTAATCTAGAATATTTCCACTATACTTTTGTTTTCTTTGACATTTACATTTTTAAAAACACACCCCCCCCTTTTAAGAAAAATAGAGTGTTCCCTATTTATGGTTTATTTGATGTTTCCTCATGATTAGATTCAGGTTGTTCGATGTTTTGTTCTTCTCAGAGTATCACATCTGGAGGCTTACTTCTTACTGGTGATATTAATTTTGATCACTTAGTCCAGGTGTCATCGAATTTCCCCCATTGTTGATTACTATTTTTTTCTCTTGCAACTAATACATGGTCTATGGGGGAGATTTCTTAAGACCATGAAAATCCCCTGCTGCTCATGAGAATTTTCCTCTAGATTTAGCATCCTTTGGTGAGTCTTTCTGGATGAAGTAGGAAATAGATGGGCCCCTGGAGCAAACGATTTTGAGTTCGTTCCTGTGAACTGATACTCCCAGACAAGAATAACAGGACAATTGAGAGAGTAGGCCGGGCCCTGCCCAGATAGAAGGTAAAAGACCACATATTCCTCATTCTCAAAGTCAGGAGACCTCCCCAACTACACATGCACAGAAGGGCTCCTTGGTGGTCAAAAGGGGAGTGATGCTAACTGATGCCAACTGATGCTCACTACCCACAGGCCTCTTCGGTAGAATCCATCTTGGCTAAGAGATGCGTGTGCACACATGGGAAAATCCTGAGATATACCAAATACGGACTTTGAACCAGGCAAATCAAAATGATTGGCCAAAGGAAACCCGGAAGAAATGCCCCATATAAGTGATTTAAACTGCCACAAGGGCGCGACTCTCTTTCTGAGCCCACCTGTGTGTCTATCCACACGTACTCTACTTCTTTTTTCTCCTAATAAATACTTTGTTTCACTACTTTCTGTCTTTGTGGGAATTCTTTTTCTGCAAAGCCATAGGACCAGGGCCTTGTCATTGACCACTGATCTAGTGGCTAGGATTCAGTGCTCTTACCACTGCAACCTGACCTCAGTCACTGGCCGGGAACAGAGACTCTGCTTCAAGGGGCTGCAGGCCAAGGCCACCGGAGATCATGGAGAGATAGATAGATAGACAGATAGATAGATTTCTTTTTTCCTACGATGGATACAAAATGCTGATTTTCGAACTCCAGCATTCCACCTGCATTTACCTGTTGGCATTCCGCGTTCCACTGGGAGCAAAAGTCTTCCCTTCTCCCTTTATCTACCTCTTCACCTATCTATGATCTATCTACAAGCTAGCTATCTAAAATGGATATGAAATTAAGAGCTATCTCCTTCCAAAGTCGATATTATATTTTTCATTTATACCAAGTTGCTGATCTATTTTTGAAAAAGGACAGAGCTTACTTTTCCCTTTACAAGAAAGACCTGATCAGGGAATTCCCTGGTGGTCCAGTTGTTAGGACTCCACGCTCCCACTGCAGGGGGCCCAAGTTTGAACCCTGGTCAGGGAGCTAGGATCCCATAGGCTGTACAGCTGTGGCCATAAATAAATAAATAAAACAAAAGCTAACTTCCAACCTTTAAAAAAAAAAAAGACCTGATCAGTTCACAAGCTAATTTCTTCATTCACCTGTTAATTAGCTCAGTATTATGTTAATTCATGTGTAATATGTGTCAGGAAGTGACTTTGTGCTGGAGATTGTGCTTTCAAAGAGTTCATATTCTAGGGAAGTACACATATAAGAGTTATAGAAAATAATGTACTTTTATACTGTATTTTTATTAAAGATCAATTAAAATATATGACCTTTAGACTGTTATGGCTAACTTAATATGATACTATTGATATTTAAATACGGGTTGAGGATCACATCTATAATCTCAATAGATAAATAGCAAAATAACAATCACATCTGTCTTTCAGCTCATTTCTCCAAGAAGATGAGTTATGTTTGGGACTAAAAAGTTAAGAATAAAACTGTAGCTTAAATATAAAGCACAAGCCTCCCCATTTGGAAGCACAGTATTTTCTATTTTAATCCTTCCTTCAAAAGCCTAATATGGGGCTTCCCTGGTGGTGCAGTGGTTGAGAGTCCGCCTGCTGATGCAGGGGACACGGGTTCGTGCCCCGGTCCGGGAAGATCCGGGGCACATGCGGCGGAGCGGCTGGGCCCGTGAGCCATGGCCGCTGAGCCTGCGCGTCCGGAGCCTGTGCTCCGTAAAGGGAGAGGCCACAATGGTGACAGGCCCGCGTACTGCAAAAAAAAGAAAAAAAAAAAAAAAACCTAGTATGAGCAAGGTGCTAAGGAAGAGGCAAAGCTCAGGGATGTCTTCCTGTCTCTCTCTTGAAATGCATTCAGAAAGAAGAAAAGTCCTGAATAAGATACATGGATGGGGGCTTCCCTGGTTGCGCAGTGGGTGGGAATCTGTCTGCCAATGCAGGGGGCACGGGTTCGATCCCTGGCCTGGGAAGATTCCCACATGCCGCGGAGCAGCTAAGCCCGTGTGCCACAACTACTGAACCTACGCTCTAGAGCCCGTGCTCTGCAACAAGAGAAGCCACGACCATGAGAAGCCCGTGCACCACTCGCTGCAACTAGAGAAAGCTGGCGCACAGAACAAAGACCCAACACAGCCAAAAATAAAAACGAATAAATAAATACATTTATATATAAAAAAAAAGATACATGGATGGTAAAACAGGTGTGCTTTAGTAGGCTTTATACTGATACATCAATAGAAACCTCACATTTATTTTGGTACTTTGCATGTTAAGAATTCTTTTTATGAAAGGGGTAAATGAGCAAAGAATAGGATACATACATTTTATGGACATTCTTTCTAAAAAGTTGTAGTAGGAGGTCTCTAAGCTTTTACAGCTGTGACCTTTATTACTGCTCTGATCCCACTTGCCTGAAATTATCTAAGGGCTTAGAACACTGGCAGAATAGGGTAGGATTTGTGGAATTGAGGAGCATATACTGAACAGTTTTTAAACACCAGACTTAAATGTGGTTTCTTCTATAACTGTGTGAGATAGACCTTTTTACCCATTATGTAGATGAGGAATCTGACGTTCAGAGAAAGAAGTGATTTGGCAAAGATTATAGAGTGGTAATTGACTTTTCTGAGGTCAGATTCAGCTCCTGCTAGAACTCTGGCTCTTTTTACTACCGAGGTGTCTGCTGCCTGGTGCATAAATCCAGGGTAACTTATCATGAACTCTTGCCAAGACTCCACAACCATCTGCAGAAAATAGCCTATATCTTGATGAAAACTGTCAAGGGCACCTGTACAATCCCAGAGAAGGGCCTAATCCAAGGCTTCAGAATTACAGTGTGCACTGTGCATTATTCTTTTCAGACTGTCTTTGTGTCTTTTATCTAATGTGATCAGCAACAGGTTTCATTAAAAAGAAAATGTTTTATTAAATAATTAACTTAATTTGCTTTCATTAAACTAATGGACAGGAATAGAGTATAGGGAGCATTGTATATCACCAGGCCAAAGCCCTAGCAGGCTAATTCATTCTGTTGCTTTTAAACTCCCTTTGAGTTCCTTCAAAGCAATCATAAAGTTGGGCTGTGTGATGTGTGGAGTCATTCCACCCCTGTTGCCATTCCAGGTGCCTCCTGCACTTGGTAATTGGGCGAGGGTTTGCATATGGGTCTTGACAGGTTCATCTCATAACACTGTGACCCTGAATTTCAATGAACAAATAGACTGGCAACCAGTTTAGATATCCAAGGGCCAATCTCTTTTTGGTAGCAGCTGCTTGGTAGCGCCTGTCAGGAAGTAGATGGCCTTGGCATTTGGAAGTTGAGTCACTTCTGGAGAAGTGACTGTATTTTCTCCAAATATGTCCATAAAATACTGGCATACAGGAATGGTTTAAAGACTCCACTTACTTAATTTTTATGCAGATGATATTCATGATTTAGCAAACTTTTTTTTTTTTTTTGAAATAGGATAAAGAAAATGAAAAGGGAATGTGGATACTCTCTGTGGCTAGATATTTATTTTGGATACTTTACCCACATACCAAATGTCATAAAATCTGTTTTAAAATGCCCATTTAAAAGCCATTTTAAAAAATATTTTATTTTATATTGGACTATAGTTGATTTACAATGTTGTGTTAGTTTCAGGTGTACAGCAAAGTGATTCAGTTATACATATACATATATTTATCCTTTTTCAAATTCTTTTCCCTTTTAGTTATTACAGAATATTCAGCAGAGTTCCCTATGCTATACAGTGGGTCTTTGTTGGTTATCTGTTTTAAGTATAGTAGTAAGTACATGTCAATCCCAAACTCTCAATCTAACCCTCCCTCTGCCACCTTTCCTCTTTGGTCATTTGGTTTTAAGATGAGATTTCATAAAAAAAGATAGTAATGTCACAGCAGAAGATTGGCTAAGTGTTCTAACATGGATTTTATGATAGGTGGGCTCAATGCAGTACAAACCTGATGGAGGCAACATGATTTTGAGGCAAGATTCAACTTTGTGGAATCAGAGACTTGGCCAGTATATCCAATGATGATTAAATTCATGAATATTTAAGTCACAGTAACCAAGTTTATTTTTGATAATGAAAAACTCATGTTTGCCAGCTGTACCCGGATCCACATGGGGATCACCTGCAAAGTGACCAGCATACTTGTGCTAGTTTGTCAGGACACTGAAATTTCCTCTGAATAATGTTGGAGATGTGCTGGCAATTTTTTTTTTTTTTTTTTTTTACTATTTGGCTTTCCTTTTAGTAATTTCTTGGTAGAATACTTTTGTTACATTTTTTCCCAATCGAGTAGAGTTGTAGTCTATTCCATCTACTGGCTGTGGAGTCAGAGAATATCTGAATTATAGTCCCTGTTCTGACAGTTATTAGTTGTTTGACTCCCAGCAAGTCATTTAAGCTCCCTGAGCTTCAGTTTCCATAGAACGGGCATCTCCTATATAGGCATTGGCAAAACTTAGAGATAATGTGTATAAAATATTTACTACATAGCCTAGCACATAATAGGTATTCAATAAATGATGGCTATCACCACCATTGTCGTCATCATCATCATCCTGTAAAAGCTTTACTCTAATTTTAGACATATCTTTATTAAATTTCCAAGTTCTGCTTTTCTGATTTAATTTGGGTGGAATTCTGTGCCTTAAGCGACTTCTGCTAATCTAAACCATTATGTATAGATTTTGCACACCTAAGTCTCAGAGAGAAATGCATCGAAAAGTAGAGCTCCCCAGTGTGAACTTATGCTGTATATTGCTGTTCTTTTATAGTGTATCAAATTTGACCAGAATCTAGAGATTCACTTTGGAAAAAAGTAGAATAGCTACCATTTATGAACACCTCCTGCCTACTAAGCATGCCACCTCATTTTAATCTTCTCAATAGCCCTGAAACTTAGATGGTTATTTCAGTTTTACAGATTAAAGAATGAAGTTAAGTGAAGTTATGGAATTTATTAACTTCACACAATCAGAGAGTATTTGATCTGGGATTCAAACCCTAGGACAGTTGAATTGTAATGCCTGGGAACATTTACGATACTCCACCTCTTAGAAAACACAAACCATTAAGTGTTGAGGTCCTCAGTTTGAACACTGTAGTCCAAAGAGGCTTCATTTCTGTTTGATATTAAGATATGCTGAATCTTCACACATTTTGCATGTAACCTCCCTGTGGAATAGAAGACTCTGGGCTAAATCATGGACTCAGAGCAGAGATCCAGCTTTATAGGATTTACAACATAAGTTCTACTCGGAGACTAACCAAACTAATAGCCTTCATACTATATTATTAATCAACTAATGGCAACAGATAGGGGAAACTATAATCCTTGTCAAATAATCATTAGATATGACTTTCTTGCAAAAGAGCTGAGATTTCAATTAACATAATGGCAACTCCTTCTATTCCTTATACTTACTCTTCTCATACCAAAGAGCAAGATTTACAGAGGATCTTGTTACTTACCTGTGGCCTGGCAAACCAGTATTATTTCACAAGTGGGATTTTTCTTTTTCAATCTTAAAATAAAAAAGAATTTTATAAATATAGCACCATTTTAATAATAAATCCAGACTCTGAGGTGGACAGTCTAGCTTCTCAAACAGAATAGTTTGTAAAGTTACCGAATGCAAGATTTAAAGTAAATATGGCAGTTCCCTCTGGGACAACTAACAATGGTGTTTCTCTGAACTCACTAAGATTGAGCCACAAAACATGTCTAGACAAATATCATAAAAATCACATAATATTTTCAACCTGCAAGGCACTGTGCTAGGGACCGGAGATTCAAAAGATGAATAAAAGGCAGCCCTTAATATTAAAGAAGTCAGAGTGCAATGAGAGTAAAAATTAACTACAATAGTGTAATAATTGATTTGACAAAGACGTCTCAAGCTGTAGTGGGAGAAGGCAGGGGAAAATCATGAGTTTGGAATTAGATATACAGTCTTTGTTATGAGGCCCTTTTGAAATATACAAGTACATGAAACAGCTAACTGTTGACCAAAAGAACATAGGCATAAGCAATACTTCAAGACTTTTTTGGGGTATTATTTTTTTTTTTTTTTTTT
>NW_020176572.1:507127-525735 GCF_003031525.2 Neophocaena asiaeorientalis asiaeorientalis | reverse complement strand
TTTTTTTTTTTTTTTTTTTTTTTTTTTTGCGGTATGCGGGCCTCTCACTGTTGTGGCCTCTCCCATTCCGGAGCACAGGCTCCGGACACGCAGGCTCAGCGGCCACGGCTCACAGGCCCAGCCACTCCGCGGCATGTGGGATCTTCCCGGACCGGGGCACGAACCCGCGTCCCCCGCATCGGCAGGCGGACTCCCAACCACTGCGCCACCAGGGAAGCCCTGGGGTATTATTTATATTGAATAGTGTGTTGAGAAATAAGCTGTTTATTTGGAGTAGCACCTAGCATTTGTTGAGCAGTTCACAGGGACTGTGTCAAGTGCTTTATGCACACAGTATGAAGACTTGGTAGCAGTCTTTTGGTGTAGGGGTTGTAGGGCAGTACAATTTTCCACCTCAAAATGTCTCTGGGGGGGCTTCCCTGGTGGCACAGTGGTTAAGAATCCGCCTGCCAACGCAGGGGACACGGATTTGAGCCCTGGTCCAGGTGGATCACACATGCCGCGGAGCAACTAAGCCTGTGCGCCAGAACTACTGAGCCTGCGTTCTAGAGCCCGTGAGTCACAACTACTGAGCCTTCGTGCCGCAACTACTGAAGCCTGTGTGCCTAGAGCCCGTGCTCCGCAACAAGAGAAGCCACCGCAATGAGAAGCCCGTGCACTGCAACAAAGAGTAGCCCCCACTCGCCGCAACTAGAGAAAGCCCGCATGCAGCAGCGAAGACCCAACGCAGCCAAAAATAAATAAATAACTTTATTTTTTAAAATAGTGTCTCTGGTATGAGGATTATTTCGAGCTGAAAACAACCAAGACGAAAAAGACTCAGGAAGTCTTTCTTTTCACCTCCCTTTAGATAAAGGACCTGTTCCAGGAATAGAGCTGTCACTAGAGACTTCTGCAAAGAGTAATGGCCAGGTGTGGTGGGCAAACTCAGCAAGGCCTAGAGATCAGAGTCCACTCTGTGTCGCATGGTCTCTGCATGGCCCCACAAACATTTGTTTACTACATAATTTGCTTTTCGATCTTCATGTAAATTGCCTTCTCCCCCTTTAAGGGCCCAAACCACTGGCCCCAACATCCTCCTTTGTCTTTAGCTGAAGATGGTATTGAAGGTGAGAGTTTGGGCCATTTTGGTGAGTTACTCAGTTCTCCTGGGTCTCTCCCAAGTATACACGTTATTAGACTTTTGTTTGATTCTGTCCTTTTAATCTGTCTCATGTTAATTTAATTCTTAGAAGAACTTAAAAGGTAGAGGAGAAAAATTTCCTCCTGAACAGTGTTATTTCTGTTTAGGTAAATGAATGCTAGATGATGCCCAGTGTTCCATAGAAATGAAGAAGGGAAGATGGAATTTTAACCCATTTCTGCCTAAATTCAAAGACTGAACATTAAGAAAGTTGTGTTCCATGACTTCAGATAGAGGTAAAAGTGTGTCTCTCATGGTGCTAGAAAGGAGTTTTGGAGACTTGAGAGCAAGTTTACCAAAGTAGGGCTTGATGAGCTGGCTACCAGCTTCCTATAACAACTGGCTTTGAAGTAGAGTCGTCAAGTCAAATTCAAACTTTGCCACTTGCTTATTGTGTTGGCTACACGATTTATCATCTTTGAGCAGCAACAAAAAGAATGATAACAACACAAACTTTACGAAACTTCTGGGGGGATTAAAGTAACTTTCATATCAAGACACCGATTCTGAGCTGGGTACATAATAGGTGATCTGTAAACATCTGTTTCCTTCTTCTTCATCACATGCCTTTTCCTAAAGAGGGTCCAGAATAAAGGGCTTACCGCCTGCTCCACTTCGTATGCCCAAGGATGTAGAGCAGGTCTTCTCAAATGCAGTGTGTGTAGGAATCACCTGAGGATTTGGTGAAAATGCAGATTCTGATTCTGTAGGTCTGGGGTGGGACCTGAGGTTTTACCTGTCTCATAAGATCCCAGCAGATGCTAATGCCATTCTTCTATGACCACTCTTTTGTCAGCAAGTTTTATATTGCTTGAATTTTTATTCTTCTGTGGTGTGTTAAATGCCTTCAAGTTGATTTCTTCCTACTTTGCTTTTGTAGCAAACAAAGAGCAGCTGTTTTCATAGTCACAGGTATGGCGATATTGGACACCTTCCTAACACACAGAGTGCTTATTATTTGGAAGAATAATTGAACAGGAGCAAAAATCTATATAAACACCTATACTAATACTTGTGAGCATTCTTATACTGCTTTAGAGTTTACAGTGTGCTCTCTGGATTTTTCTCAGTTGATTAAGCTGTTCTACAGGTATCCTTTGAGAGTCTACTGTGTCCAAGGCAATGAGGGAACAGGAAAGACTAATTTAGAACTTCATGGTGCTCATAGATTAGTGGGAAAGAAAGGCAGAAAATTTGGTGACAACAGGATCATGTAAATAATAAGATCCACAGTGGAGTATGTTCAAAGTCTTATAGTGACATCGAGGAGGGCATTCCTATCTCCAGGGATCAGGAAAGGGGAAGGGAAGGCTTCCCAAAGCATATTACATCTTCACCACCTTAGGTATCATTATTATCACTGCCATTGTGTCTAGAGCACTGTTGCCATCATCATTACAACCATCAAATAGCATTGATTGCAAACTTGCTGCTTACCAGGTACTATGCAAGGCACATAATATACATTCTCTCAAACTATCCCCGTAACTTCCTCATAAGTTGGGTACTATTATTACCCCATTTTACAGGTAAGGGAATGATTCTTAAAGAAGTGAAATAGCTTGCTTAGTATTAAATAGCAGGGCCTGAATTCAAACGTGGGTACTTATCCCAAAGCTCATGTTCTTAACCATTATGCCACTACTATCTCAATTCATTTTAAGATAAAGGATCAGAACAATCTTTATAGATATGGAAGATAAGTTAATTGTTTCAGTTTTAAGGTTGAGGACCCGAGGTTCATATAAAATATTTTCCCAAGGGCTTCCCTGGTGGCGCAGTGGTTGAGAGTCCACCTGCCGATGCAGGGGACAGGGGTTCGTGCCCCGGTCTGGGAAGATCCCACGTACCGTGGAGCGGCTGGGCCCGTGAGCCATAGCCGCTGAGCCTGCGCTCCGCGATGGGAGAGGCCCCAACAGTGATTTCCCCCAAATAATGGGATAAGAGGTGAGGACAAGGCTCAAGTGAAGTTTCCAGGTTCCACATCTTTCGACCCCATTTTGCAGGTGCTGAGATAGAGGTAGGGTAGGCAAATTATTCAATCCATGTGCATCTACATTCATATTATACATCTGCACACCATGGAAAAAACTCTCTTCATTTCCCAGCCTGCAGGTCTATATATATTCTGCTTTTGCTTCAAAGTCCTTGTGTTAGTAATATAATCTGCTTTTTATCTTTGGTTCTATTTTCCATTTGAGTTTTATTTCTCCTGCTTTCCTTGATTATTAACTATGCAGCTTTTAGTCACCCTTTGAAGAAGCCCTAATGTGTAATAATCTTCTTTCACTTTCTGGAGGCTGAATTTTTTAATATTCTTAAAAGTATTATTGTCTGGGAAGGGATGTTTAGCTCAGGTAAGCATTATCTTCTGTATCTCTTAGTTCCTTTTTCTTCCTTCCCTCACTCCTTCTGCTTGTTCTCATTCTCTTTCCTTCTACATTTTACTCTCAGTGTCTCTTTTATCCTTCCCTCCTGACTTCTTCCCTTTTCTCTCCCTACCCTCTCTCTATCTCTCTTGAATTTCAGAGGTGAACAGTGCGTTCCCATTTAACACTTTGTGATGAATTTTCTGCATTTATAATTCCAGTGTGAGCACGAGATGTCATATGAAAAACTGAACTTTGCAACGGAAAGGAGCCAGCTAATATTTCACCTTTATGCGTTTTTGACTTTGTGGTCCCAGGAAAATTAAACTAACTTTGCTTAATTTGCTCATCTCTAAATGGAGATAATAATACCTTTGTCACAAGATAGATGCAAACAAAATATTGCCTGAAACAGAATGAAAAGTGCAAGAAAATATAAAGAAATTTAGGATGAGGCCTGGAGTTAGGCATTCGCCTTTGCATTTATCCTCATAAATCGGCATGGCTCTATCTTGCACAAGACTGTACAATTTCATTGGAAAAGATTGCGTCTCATTTATATTTTTACCCTAATTGCCCAGCCCATGCATTATGTGATAGGTGCTCAGTAAGTAGGATCCTTGTTGAATGGAGCCAGGAGAGAAGCTGGATCAATCCAGGGATGAAGCCTTTATTGTCAGACAGTCCTGGTGTTCTCTTTCCCACTCTGCTCCCAAAGCAGCCTCTTCTAAAAGGAGAACATTGAGATCAGTCCCTCTGCCAGCAAGACATTGTTGGCAGCATTTCCCCCTAAACTGGAGAATAGAAGAAAAGGCTGCTCCACCAGCTGCCACCAATATCTTCAAAAACTTGGATGTTTAGGCAATTATAGGTTTCCCATGGTGTTCTCCAATGCTCTTTTCAAGTATTCTTTTTTTTTTTTTTAATCATCTGAACAAAAGCCTCATAAAAAGAGCATAGTACAGCATCTCCACCTCTCCAAAATGCAGGAGACCGTGGTATGTATTTTCTCTCTGAAATCTTCTTCTATATTTTGCCTTTGAGGCACTACTGCTCATTCCTGAACATGCTGGTGTTCTCCAGGTTCCTGCCCTATCCACCCAGAGCCTTGTGGCTCTACATCTGCTTCTTGGGCAAATCTATCACTTTGCTGCACTTCAGAAGTCATCCATATCTGGCTCTCAAATCTCTATGCCTCTGATCTGGCTGCTCAGCTCTGCCCCACATACCCACTATCTTTAAGTATTTCATGACTCTCCCACA
This sequence comes from Neophocaena asiaeorientalis asiaeorientalis, assembly GCF_003031525.2. Lineage (NCBI taxonomy): Eukaryota > Metazoa > Chordata > Mammalia > Artiodactyla > Phocoenidae > Neophocaena > Neophocaena asiaeorientalis. Next base: position 520,920 of record NW_020176572.1, on the reverse strand, counting down.
GGCACCAGAGCTTATCACAAGGATGAGTTTCTATTCCCCACCTAAACTTGTTTTCCTTCTATACTGGCAACCACGGCAGTGGCATAAACAACCAGTTAATCTCATGACTACCTTGTAAGTAGATATTATTGCCCTTATTGGGCTGATGAGAAAACTAAATTTGAAGAAATCATGTAGATGGAAAGTGAAAGAGCTGGCCTGCAATCCCAGATCATCCTACTCCAAAGACTGTGTCTCTTCTGATAAGTTTTACAAGAATTTTTAAGAATATTTTATAAGAATAGGGAGGAAGAAGCAAAAAAAATTGACTTATTAAATAATAAAGAAATTATAATGTCCTCCAACTATTGCCTCAAATACTAGTCAAATGACCCTAATCTTGCTTCCTTAGACCACTCACCCTGCTTAGTAAAAAATCATACATTGAATAACTTAATGGAATTTTTTCAAAAGTTGAATTTATTTTATGAAATAATCCGATAATGCTATGTGCGTAATCTCTCCCTTGGCCATTGCAGCAACAAGAAGTTCTTATTGACAGAAAATAATTGAATAAGTCTGAGATGGTGTCATTCAAATTACTTTTTATGAGCAAAACACTATTCTTGGCTCGTATTCAAGACATAGATAAAACAGCTAAGAGATTTTAATGTTGTTTATAAAGATCAGGCACTTTAAAATATACACAGTACTCCCATCATTGTCTTTTTGTCATTGCCTAGACCCCAAATGCTGTCGAGGCTCAATGTTCTAGAGTCAGCTTGGTACACATACAAAGAAGGGGAAAAACATGTTAGGAGCAGTTTTAGGGCTTGATTTTGGTTAAGGGGTTTGTCCACTGGAAGAGATTCTCTTGCCTTGTTGGGGTGGTGATTAACTTTTAGGAAACCTCTCTAATGTCAGGACTACTATAATAATATTTAAAACACCAAGTATGTCTGTTTTTTTTTATCTTGTATTGAAAAAGAGTCTTATGAAAATAACTCTCAAAGGTCCAAATGGGCTTTATGTAATACAGAAAGTATTTCTGGGCAATACTTGTCCTGTGTGATCTGTCATAAGTAGAAGGATGCCTGTTAAGAAGAGAAGAGCCACCAGGCAGCCAGATGGTCCTTCTTATAGACAGAACTATAAATGGATGCCCATTGCTAGAAAATTGTTCTTAGTTTTACAGACTCAAAAACATAGATCGGTGATGCTATGGGCTGAATGTGTCTGTGTCTGTGTCTCCCACAGATTCATATTTGAAACTCAACCCCCATGTTAAGATATTTGGAAGTAAGGCCTATAGGAGATAATTAGGGATTAATGCCCCTATAAAAAAGACTCCAGAGAGATCCTTTACCCATTTCCTACATGTGAGGCACAGTAAAAAGAAGACTGTCTATGAACCAGGAAGTCGTTCACCAAATCTGTTGATTTTGATCTTGGACTACCCAGCTTCCAGAACTATGAGAAGTAAATTTCTGTTTTGATAAGCCACCTAGTCCATGGTATTCTGTGATAGCCGCCCACTAAGACAAATGGGAAATGTATGGGATTGGAAATCAGGTAGATTTGGGTTTGAATGCCAGTCTGCATCCCTTCTTAACTGCTGACCTTGGGCAAATCTAATCATTTCTATATCTTAGTTGCCACATGTTAAAAAATGATATGAAAATATCTCTGTGGTAGAGTTACTGAGGCTTAAATACTTGTCACTGCTGTTGTTACAACTGTAGCTTAGTGCTTAATACGTGGAAGAAACTTAGCTGAGCATAGCTTTTATATTGCTATTTCTCTGTCAAGTCCACATTGACCAAACTTGAGAGATTGCTTTATGTATAAAAGCAACTGAAATATTAAAGAGGGGTTTACCCCATTTCAGTAATCAACATTTATTTCCTTTTGTGCAAAGCACTTTACTCCCCAATATGGAATCATAAAGGAAGTCAGATTAACAGACACATATAAATTAGCCAGCAACAATACAAAGCAAGGCTGGTACTGCAGTCCTATTCCTAGGTACTTACCTAAGAGAAATTAAGACATATGTCCACACAAAGACTTACACTCAAGTGTTCAGGGCAGATGTATTCATATTAGCCAAAGCCAAAATAACACAAATTTTCATCAACTTGTGAATAGTGTTCATAAATAAATTTGGTATATCTCTACAAGAGAATAAGCAACAAAAGGATGAACTATTGATATGCACAAAACATAGACAAATCTCAAAAGCATTTTGCCAAGTTAAAGAGGCCAGACATAAAACAAACTTTACGATTTTATTAATATGATATTCTAGAAAAGGAAAAGTGACAGGAATCAGTTCAATAGTTGTCAGGGATCAGAGGTGGAAGGGTAGGTACTGACTGCAAAAGAGCATGAGGGAAGATCTGGGTTAATTGAAATAGTTGTAAATATTTTCTATTATGACTGCTGTTATACTGCTGTATGTATTTGTCAAAATGTATCAAATTGCATGCTTAAAATTGGTAAATTTTATTTTAGATAAAGTATATCTTAATATAGTTGATGAAAGGAAAAAAAAATCAAGAAGAAAAAACAAAAGATTGGAAATTTCAAGTGATTCTTTTCAATCAAAACCAAAGACGTTATTCCCCACTTGTCTAGTGACCAGATTGTTCTAACATGAGCTGATGTGTCCAAAACACAGAGTCACCCAACATCAGATCTCATCCCAGATTGGCCCTCCAGCAGCCTAGACATTACCCTCATTTTGCCGATGAGGAAACTAAAACTTGATGAGGTTATGTAGCTGGAAAGCAAAAGAGCTGGCTTTCAATCTCAGATCATCTCACTCTAAAACTTGTGTCTTTTCTAATAAGTTTTACCGGAGAGGAAAGAACAGGGTGATAAAGGGGAAAATGCTGGAACAGCAACAGACACCACACACACACACACACACACACACACACACACATACACACGCGCGTGTGCACACATGAAACAATTTAGGAGTAACTGAGAAAATTATTTACTCAACCCCAGTTTAGTCCTTCTGTGATCTTAGCTGTTCCACGAGTAGAAATCCTTCTGCCTAGTTGTCAGTGAATGGTGTTGGCAAAATCTTTTCTCCTCTTCTCCTTGGGCATAGAGGCAGACTACATTTCCCATTGTCCTTTGCAGTTAGATTGGTCATGTGACTGAGTTATAGCTAATTAGACTATGAATGAAAATAACATGTACCAATTATAAGCATAATTATAAAACCCTTCCACGTGTTCCTTTATGAGTTATTTTTCCTTTCAACCTGGGGAAGAAGATGGTTCCAAGGGCAATGTTGGGAGCTATGAATTAAAGATGTCAGAGCCTCCATAGTCTTGGTTCATGAATGACTATGTAGGGAAGAGAGCACACACTGCCATCATGTACAGACACTACCACCACCTGCTTCTACCAAACTGTAAACAGTCTTTACTGTAATATGAGCAACAAACGTCTGTTTTGTTGCGCTAACAACAGCTATAGGTTTATTTGTCACCATAATCTTGTCACCCTAGTTAATGTAATAGGCTAGCAGCAATGTAGAGCCTAGCATCCAAGTAGGTAGAGTGGTCTATTCTGGCCTTTTAATTAAATCTCTACTAAATCTCAGGTCATATTACTTCAATTTCAAGGTACAGATAATTTTGGATATACTATCCATAGTGAAGGAGACAGTTTTTCCTAAAGCCTAGAGATTGCTGGACTTCGGTGCCCATTGAGGTAAATCAGTAGTCCCATGACCCAGGACTGTCTTGCTAGCTTTTTACGAAGAAAGTTATTTCAAAGAAGTATAGAAGAGGCATTTACTCTGATAAAGACTTATTCTTAAACCAAACTCTATCTCCTAGAAAATCTGGTCAAATCAGTCTTCAAACTTGACCACTCTTAGTGGTCAAGGGCTATACTAGGAAGGGCTATATCTAACAAGAGGGTCTTGGACTGCAGAGGAGCACTGAGTTTCCCCGAGACAAGACTCACATGATCCAGGTTCAATTTTTCTTTCCTTGGACACTGTCCAGATACACACCACTAACATTGGTTTTCCTCTCTTTGCATTTTTCTGAGCTGCCATTGCTGACAACTTATTTTCTCTTGACACTTTTTTTTTTTTCTTCTTCTTTAGCTTAGCTAATACCAATGAGTCAAGTCTTGTTCTAGCTTAGGAACAATTCATTCTCCTTTACAAGGCTATTTATATTTCTAAACCCATCTATTATATGTTGACTTTATCAGTCAAACATTCAGAGTTCTCTGGAGACACTCAGGCATTAGTCAGCCACTGATTCATTCCAGCTTACCGATACATAGAGATAAAAAACAAAACCAACAACTTAAAAAACAAAAGCCTTCCCTCATTTGGAGTCTGTGTGACAGAAGTAATCAGCAAAATGATTTGCTTATGTTTTGTTTTGTTAGATAATGTGTTGTACAAGAAAGAGCCAGTTAGATCTAGGTTCAAACACTTGCATAAACCCTACCGAGACGTGCAACTTGCATCAATTTGTTTTGACTCTGTTAACATATAAAATTAGAAAATCAATACCATATGGTTTGGGTATATGTATTAAATTCCCTCTCTTCCCAGTCCAACACAGGGTAGTCAGAATCAGGGTTTCCAGCCCTGTGTGTACATTCTATAGTGTAGATATTTACATTCACTTGTAAGGCATTTCTAGAAACTTCTCAAGAATCAGATGGGATGTCTGATGAAATGACCTATTAAAATCACTTGCAAGCTCAAGGACCTAATTGGCCCTTAATTAGCCCATAAAAATATGCTAAGTATGAGAGCAACATGTGGGGTTGAACTCGCCAGAGTTTTCACGTTGTGACACAGTACTGTCATATACCTATGACTGAAGAGCCAGTGGGTTAGGGCCATGACACATTATGGCCTGGCTCAAGTCCACAACGCAAACAAAAACAGTTACCTTCTTACTTAGTGTATTTAATACTGTAGTGCTTTAATTCTCCTCAGAGAATGACAGACTGTCTATGGAAGGGGGAATCTTTGGAAAAACCCATTGAATCTAACTGACGTGAAGCTGAAATTTTAATTAGCAATAAAGAAACTGCTGATCAGACTATCTGACAATTAATCAGACTAAGTACACAGGAAGTTTCCTAGTCCTGGAAATATATAGGTAGAGGTAGGATGATAATCTCTCAGTGTAAAAATGTAGACATCTTGGTTAGAAAGCAGAACACTGACTTTTAGCAAGACTGAAACATACTAGTTCTATGACATTGTGAAAGTCACTTAATCACTTTGAGTTTTAGGTTTGTTATAAATGAGGCTGACTCATAATACCTCCCATAGAGGATTATCATAAGGAATAGAAGCATCTGTGAGGTACTTAGGCAATGAGTGACACATTGTGGAGAGAGTAAGATATAGTGGTGGTATTTGTTATTTAAAAAGAAATTTCTACACTGAGTTGGGCCATTCGAAAAATCACTAACTCTGGGATCGTCTTGTCTGAAATCAAAGTATAAATAATATTTGTAATATAAATATTATTACTATTAGTAGTAGTATTCCTTTAAAATCTATATTTGTAACCCTGAATATGAGGGAAACAGACAAATAAGCAAAGAATCATTGAGTCAAGGGTGAAAATGAGTCATTTTTTTTTCTCCAAGAATAACCTTCTTTTATAAAAAATCATTTGTACTAAATATTAATTTACTTAAAACAACAACAAGGACAACAACGTTATAGGCTTCTCTCACTCCAGTTCTCAAGGAGTATTTTCTGCTCTAATCATCATGGTCATGTTAGGTGGGTATTCATCATATATTGAAAAAGTCTTCATTCAATAATCATATTACAGTTCTCTTATAACTCATGTAATCAGTCCTCCTTTTACTGTCAATGCCTAGCAAATATATTTAATAGCCAACTCAGGCTCCGCCCTGACCCAATTTAGCTATTCTGCTGTTCTAGACTTTGGCAGTTTATTCATAAATTTTAATTAATTAATTAATTTTTTGCGGTACGTGGGCCTCTCACGCTGTGGCTTCTCCTGCCACGGAGCACAGGCTCCAGACGCGCTAGGCCCAGCGGCCACGGCCCACGGGCCCAGCTGCTCCACGGCACGTGGGATCCTCCCGGACCGGGGCACGAATCCATGCCCCCAGCATCGGCAGGCGGACTCCCAACCACTGCACCACCAGGGAAGTCCTTTATTTTTTAGCGTTTGTTTTTCATCAGTGTTTGAAGCTTATGTCGAATGTCTTATCTCCTGTTTATCAGAATCATTGTTTCCTTATATGGAGACAATGTTCTCCATATGGTCTCCTTGAAGCCTCAGTAGCACTCAGTTTTACTTCCTATGGCATCTAGTGTATGTTCTATTCCCCAAAGCTTTAAAAAGTGAATATTATAATAATGGGAATAATGGGAAAAATAAACACAACTTATTTGTGTTAAGAGTCTCAATACCTGGGCCCTATTATATTAGTTAAGCAACCAACTAACAAATGAGTATTATAAAAAGAAATTTGGAACAACCTTGCCCAGACTTCAGAGACCTCTTTCTATGAAGGTCTGTTCTACAGATTCTCACTGACCCATAGTCATCTTTGCCATTTTTATCCCACAAGGGATAAGTAATCTTAAAAGAGCCAAACAGCTATATGAAAAATTAAAAGAAAAAAATCCCTTGAGCTTAAGGAATTATTCTGAATACTGTGAAATATGAAGTCTTCTCAAATGAGGAATTCACATCTTTGCATTAAAAAAAGGAGGAGGAGTCAGCAGAGGCAAATTCTCCAGAGAGTAAAGTTTTCAAGACCAAAGCTTAAATTGCTATCTCCCTCTTTTTCTACAATGGAAAGGCTCCAAATATGACCTTCTCATGGCTTCTGAATCCCTTCACTACTAGAAACCTCAGGTGTGAAGAGTCACTATTCCCTTGGGTATAATGAAAACAGAACAGAAAGCCACGGACACTTGCTATTGTATCTCTGCATGGACTGTTCTTTTAAGCAAAGTTAGGCTGTAGAGCTTTTCTGCCCCATTATCTAAAGTAAAACAAGATGACAGTCTGTCAAGCAGTGTATCATTCATTAATCCATTCACCCATTCTGTCACCACACATTTATTGGGAATAGTGTATACCAGGCATTATAGGTTATGGGGATAAAGAGATACAGAAAGTATAGTCAAAAACACAATGGTGAGGCAACACAAAAATAAGCTAAACATGTGTATGTAGACCTGGTCATAAGAAACTTACACCAAACAGAATTAAGTAGGTTTCTGTATGGCTCAGTTTTTCAATGCTTTTGACATACCAATTTTTAAAAGAGATAAATCTACAGCATTTCCAAATTTATTAGACAATGGAAACCTGCTTTGTTTTGAGTTTACTTTTTTTGTTGTAGAGCAGTGACCGGTATTTCATGGGACATGCTTTGGAAATTAAACTTCAGATGATGGAAAGTTGTTTAATGATTATAAACTGGGGTAGTTTGTGAACAGATTTAACTTAAAAATAGTTTACATCAGTAGCAGAATAATTGTATGAAAAAAAATGTGTGGGTTGGAGAGAAGTAGAAGAATCTATATATTAGTCCAGATAAAGTTCAAGGAAGTCCTGCACTAAAGTAGTGGTGGTTGGAAGAAAGGATAATACCTAAAGAGGCTGTTGATTTCTAGAATGTCTGGTAGGGTTAGACTATATATTAGAAACTATAGAAGGACCAGATGGAAAATTGGGGGTAGGGGGAATGTATGCATTTGGACACATTGGATTTGAGGAGCCTTGGGTATGAATGTGTAGTGGGTTATCCTGTTACTGTGCCTATGGACTCTTCCAAGTGAAAAATATGGCAATAGATGATACTTTCCAGAGCAATAAAGGCAAGAAGCCAAGCTACTTTATGATTTTGCAAAAAGTGGGTTCTGATTAAGGGTCTGCCTTGTTACGTGTTGGGCATTCAGGACATACATAGTGTCTCCAGCTGGTCCTTGGTACATGCACTTTATCAAACTCACCTACCACTCCTTCCAAAGACTCAAAAGGAAAAAGAGTCACTACATCACCTAACTCCTCACTCAAAAAAGAAAAAAATCAATGGAAAAATCCTTTTATGAGGTTTAAAACATTTCATGCCTAAGGGTTCAGATTCAACTAAAATGTTTCTTATGAGACCATCTTAGAAATAATTTATGCAATCTATAAAGTTTAGGAAAGAAACAAAAATAAGAAAAATATGTCTACTGGCCAAGGCTCCTTAGAGGCTTATTTTTTCATTGACATATAAAACCTGTTTTGTAAACGTCATATTTTGCTGTGTATTCAGATTTCGAACAACTGTTTTTTATGTTAACTATAAAGATGTTTTTTTCCTTAATCTTTCACTTGCGGAATGAGTTAAGTAAAACTGGGCATCAAAAAGTAACAGGAATATTTGACTTTTAATTTAGCTTCCTTACTCTTATTTTTCAGTGAATACATCCTACTGCAATTTACTGTGGTGATGGAGGAAGGAGGAGGATGGGGTATATATCACAGGAGCAGGCTGGATGAGTAGACAGAAGAGCATTCCAAGCCTTTAATGTCTTTTTGCGGTAATGAAATTAGGTCCATTTCTCTTCTGGTTTTGCCACCAACTGTCTCCATGACCTTAGTAATGTTACCTCATTTCTCTAAATCTCACTCCCCTTATCTGTAAAATTTAAAAATCTCCTTTCAGGTTTATGCTATATAACTTTAATTTATCATATTTTACTTGAGGCTTACACAAATATCTCAGAAAGTTGGTTTAGAAAAGAATCTGATAAAAAAGAACACACTTAACAATAAGGAGAAAAAAAAAAACCTTCCTAATTTCTAACATTTTTCAATCAAAACAGAGCTTTTCCCTACTTGAAACTATAGATTGCATATTTTTTTCATATTTTCGAACAACTGTTTTTTATGTTAACTATAAAGATGTTTTTTTCCTTAATCTTTCACTTGCGGAATGAGTTAAGTAAAACTGGGCATCAAAAAGTAACAGGAATATTTGACTTTTAATTTAGCTTCCTTACTCTTATTTTTCAGTGAATACATCCTACTGCAATTTACTGTGGTGATGGAGGAAGGAGGAGGATGGGGTATATATCACAGGAGCAGGCTGGATGAGTAGACAGAAGAGCATTCCAAGCCTTTAATGTCTTTTTGCGGTAATGAAATTAGGTCCATTTCTCTTCTGGTTTTGCCACCAACTGTCTCCATGACCTTAGTAATGTTACCTCATTTCTCTAAATCTCACTCCCCTTATCTGTAAAATTTAAAAATCTCCTTTCAGGTTTATGCTATATAACTTTAATTTATCATATTTTACTTGAGGCTTACACAAATATCTCAGAAAGTTGGTTTAGAAAAGAATCTGATAAAAAAGAACACACTTAACAATAAGGAGAAAAAAAAAAACCTTCCTAATTTCTAACATTTTTCAATCAAAACAGAGCTTTTCCCTACTTGAAACTATAGATTGCATATTTTTTTCATAATAGTTATACTATTAATCCAAAGTGGTGGTGACATTCAAAATATTCATCCCATTTGTATTTACCCTTAAATGTCAATTAGCGTATTTCTGATAATAATTATTGAATGGTATCTTTCTAAAGCCAGAGTATAGAGATCTTTATTCCCAAACCCCTACTTATTTTTTCTTCCTCTGTCATTAATTCTAATTCTAGTTAAATTAAAACAAACTGACTTACTGTCAATTCCTAAATCTTACTGTCAGATTCCTAATTCTTATCTTAAAATTGCCTTGGTTTAGCTTTTGATAGCATCAGAAATCACACTGTGGCCTTAGAAAGTACTACAGACCCCCTCCAAGATTTTCTTTCCTTCTTTTCTGTCCTCTCTTGAGTGCATGCTTATTATTTATGGCAGAATAGAAGGTTCACAGTGAGATTCTTGATAGTATTGTATCAATATGTAAGGGCAGTTGAAAATTTGAATGTTCTTAAAATCCTTTGGAATTATATCTGTCACATCAAAGAGAATTACTTGAGAAGACTTGATAGTAGCTATAAATAAGCACCAACATTCAATTTCCTTCTAAGAATTTTACTTCAAAATTTCCAAGCAAAATTTGTTCTGCTTTTAATACCAGCACATAACTACTGAGTCAGGATAGTAGACAGAGGAGGAATAAAATCACTGGAGAGTAGGAGGAGAGAGAGTAGAAAGATAAAATGTCTTATAAGTTCTGATTGGCATTATAACCAGCAAAACAGGTAAAAGTTGGGGAATTGTGGGAGTGGGTATTGAGAGAAATGACCATTCTCTTTTCCAAGAACCCTGACCAACTAGGTAATAAATGAATCACAGCTAGTGGCTGGAAGGAATGTTCTCATATATATTTTACTGAGAGTTCTGTCTATATGATAGAGCATATATTATTGAAAATAATATGTTTATAAAATCTGCAGCTCCCCCCATCAAAGCTAAGTGGGGATAAAAAAAAAGAAGTCAGTCTTAATCCTGGGAAAAGACAGACAAAATAAGAAAAAAATTAAGTTTGGAAAAATAATAACTGTCTCTCAGATCACAGTACTTTCGTGTTTTTCAAATGCAGCTTTTACTTGGTGTTAATGGAATTTATTCATGCTCTCTGGTCTGAAAATACTTCTTCCACACAGGCTGAATTTCTTGGTGGTGCTGGACCGCATCCAATATTTAGTCTGAATTCATCCACTATTAAGTATCCTCTAGCAACAGGTTTCCTGGATGCATTAATGGAGGTTGTACACCCAGTGGAGATTTTGTAAGAAACTCTTATTCTGAATTTTTATTCTATTTTGGTACCTAATGCTCTGTGATTATTTATTTCCTTTTAGTTGGTTGTGCGTTGTCTGAGGATGGTACCCGTTTTTCAGCTGTTCCTTTGTCTCTGAGGTTAGCCACAGTGCCTGGCACGTAGGAGGGACTCACTAAGCATTAGCCCTAACTATGAAATCCAAGAATGCTGTACCCAACAGCTGTATTTCTACCCCTTCCTGTCATAGGTAGGAAAAAAATATTTCCTTGGAATTGGTGACCAAAAATCTGTAAGATTTCCCCCAGGAAGGTGAAAGAAAACAGAAACAGAAACATACTGAGTACCTACCGTCTGTTAGATTGCACCAGGGGTTATCAAATAAATGGTTTTTATAAATCCTCACAGCAACCTTGATAGAAAGGTACTATCACCCCCTTTTATAAGTGAGAAAAAATAAGGGCTCAAAAGATGGGGTTAACTTGCTGTTGGTATTTTAAGTTTATAAAGTTTGTAAATGTAGAATCAAGATACAGATCACAAGTTCTTTTCAGACTTCGCTAAAACAGTTATAGATGCAACGTAGAGTGAATGTCTATGTGTGTGTCTGTATGTGCGTGTGTGTGTCTGTGTATGTGCAGAGAGAGAGAGGAGGTACAGCTATCCTTTGTGAAGGTCCTTCACGTGATTCTGTTCCCCTGGGAGCCGGTCACCCAGTACATCCCATTACTAATACTGATCCATTGGGCTAGAAGAGAAATGAAGCCTTCATCATGTCTGTCTTTCTGAATATTCTTTGAAGTAATCTCCCTCTGCTCAACTTCTGTAATACCGGGAAGGAAAGGATCAGATGCTACACAGCAGTGAAGTCATTCCTATAATAATGTCTTACCTCCCAATTAGACTGGAAGCTGCTCAGCAACAGGGTCATGGCTGACCTGTCTGAATGAAATAATCATCTTTCTCTTTTTTCCTCTGCGTTTTCTTGGACTCATAGCGCTTGTTATTGTTCCTTTTAATTAGATTCCTAACTGGCCTCTGACCTCTCTTCCAACCCATTCACCCAAATACAGGTCTGATCATAGCAATATTTTGATTAAAACCCACCTAACATAACATTTAGGACATTTCCAGTCCTGCTGTCTTCCTCTACTGTCACATATGCTACTTCCTACCATGCATGCTCTACATTCCAAACATAGAGGGCCCCTTACTCAAAACACCCAGCTCTCTTTATTTATGAGGTTCACTCAGCCTAGAATGTGTCTCTTTCCCCCTCCAACTGGAAAAATGCCTACTTATCCTTCGAAACCCGTCTTAAATAGAACCTTCTCCATGATGTCTCTAACACTCATATAGAGTGTTGGTTCAAGTCGTCATTGTATCACTGTTTAAATTCTCTGAGAATATTTCCTTCTTCATCCCTCTTACTACATGATATCCTGCTATGAAGTCTGAGAATATTTTTTTTTTCTCCTTAGTGATGTTTATTTTTGCAAAAATGAAAGGACCGGCTAGGTTCTGGACCAGATAAGGAACGGTCGGTTGTCAGCATTTCATTACCTTTGTCCTCAGGCATGATTCTTCTTTTTTTTTAGACATCGTTATTGGAGTATAATTGCTTTACAATGGTGTGTCAGTTTCTGCTTTATAACAGAGTGAATCAGCTATACACAAACACACACACACACACATATACACACACGTTCCCATATCTCCACCCTCCTGCATCTCCCTCCCTCCCACCCTCCCTATCCCACCCTTCTAGGTGGTCACAGACCACCAAGCTGATCTCCCTGTGCTATGCAGCTGCTTCCCACTAGCTATCTATTTTACGTTTGGTAGTGTATATATGTCCATGCCACTGTCTCACTTTGTCACAGCTTACCCTTCCCCCTCCGCATATCCTCAAGTCCATTCTCTAGTAGGTCTATGTCTTTATTCCCATCTTACCCATAGGTTCTTCATGACTTTTTTCTTTCGTAGATTCCATATATATGTATTAGCATACGGTATTTGTTTTTCTCTTTCTGACTTACTTCACTCTGTATGACAGACTCTCGGTCCATCCACCTCACTACCAATAACTCAGTTTCGTTTCTTTTTATGGCTGAGTAATATTCCATTGTCTATATGTGCCACATCTTCTTTATCCATTCATCTGTTGATGGACATTTAGGTTGCTTCCATGTCCTGGCTATTGTAAATAGAGCACAATGAACATATTGGTACATGACTCATTTTGAATTACGGTTTTCTCAGGGTATATGCCCAGTAGTGGGATTGCTGGGTCGTATAGTAGTTCTATTTTTAGTATCTTAAGGAACCTCCATACTGTTCTCCATAGTGGCTGTATCAATTTACGTTACCACCAACAGTGAGGAGTGTTCCCTTTTCTCCACACCTTCTCCAGTTTTTTTTTTGCGGTACACGGGCCTCTCACTGTTGTGGCATCTACCATTGCGGAGCACAGGCTCTGGACGCGCAGGCTCAGTAGCCATGGCTCACGGGCCTAGCCGCTTCGCGGCATGTGGGATCTTCCCAGACCGGGTTCCGAACCCGTGTCCCTTGCATCTGCAGGCGGACTCTCAACCAGTGCGCCAACAAGGAAACCCTTGTTGTAAGATTTTTAACCACCCTTTCAATTTCAGTGCTTGTGATTGGTCTGTTCATATTTTCTATTTCTTCCTGGTTCAGTCTTGGCAGCTTGTGCATTTGTAAGTATTTGTCCATTTATTCCAGATTGTCCATTTTATTGGCATAGACTTGCTTTTAGTAATCTCTCATGATCCTTTGTTTTTCTGCAGTGTCAGTTGTTACTTCTCCTTTTTCATTTCTAATTCTATTGATTTGAGTCTTCTCCCTTTTTTTCTTGATGAGTCTGGCTAATGGTTTATCAATTTTGTTTATCTTCTCAAAGAACCAGCTTTTAGTTTTATTGATATTTGCTGTCATTTCCTTCATTTCTTTTTCATTTATTTCTGATCTGATCTTTATGATTTCTTTCCTTCTGCTAACTTTGGGGGTTTTTTGTT
>NW_020176572.1:477543-507117 GCF_003031525.2 Neophocaena asiaeorientalis asiaeorientalis | reverse complement strand
AGGTCCACGTCTGGTGGTGTGTTTTGGGGTGTCTGTGGCCTTGTTATGATTTTATGCAGCCTCTCTGCTAATGGGTGGGGTTGTGTTCCTGTCTTGCTAGTCGTTTGGCATAGGGTGTCCAGCACTGTAGCTTGCTGGTCGTTGAGTGAAGCTGGGTCTTGGTGTTGAGATGTAGATCTCTGGGAGATTTTTGCCGTTTGATATTACGTGGAGCTGGGAGGTCTCTTGTGGACCAGTGTCCTGAGGTTGGCTCTCCCACCTCAGAGGCACAGCATTGACTCCCGGCTGGAGCACCAAGAGCCTGTCATCCACATGGCTCAGAATAAAAGGGAGAAAAAGAAGAAAGAAAAGAAAGAAAGGAAGGAAGGAAGGAAGGAGGAAAGAAATGAAAAAAGTTTTTTTTAAGAAAAAAAAACGGACGGACAGAACCGTAGGACAGATGGTGAAAGCATAGCTATACAGACAAAATCTCACACAGAAGCACACACATACACACTCACAAAAAGAGGAAAAGGGGAAAAAATAATATATTTTGCTCCCAAAGTCCACCTCCTCAATTTGGGATGATTCGTTGTCTATTCAGGTTTTTCACAGAAGCAGGGTGAATGTGGAGATTTAATCTGCTGCTCTTGAGGCTGCTGGGAGAAATTTCCCTTTCTCTTTTTCCGCACAGCTCCCTGGGCTCAGCTTTGGATTTGGCCCCGCCTCTGCGTGTAGGTCGCCTGAGAGCATCTCTGCTTCGCTCAGACAGGACGGGGTTAAAGGAGCAGCTGATTCGAGGGCTCTGGCTCACTCAGGGCAGGGGGAGGGAGGGGTACGTATGTGGGGCGTGCCTACGGCGGCAGAGGCCTGCGTTACGTTGCACGAGCCTGAGGCGCACCGTGCGTTTTCCCGGGGACGTTTTCCCTGGATCCCAGGACCCTGGCAGTGGCGGGCTGCACAGGCTCCCAGGAAGGGAGGGGTGGTGAGTGACCTGTGCTCGCACACAGGCTTCTTGGTGGCTGCAATAGCAGCCTTAGCATCTCATGCCCGTCTCTGGGGTCCGCGCTGATAGCCGCGGCTTGTCTTGTCTCTGGAGCTCCTTTATGCAGCGCTGTTAATCCTCTCTCCTCGCGCACCAGGAAACAAAGAGGGAAGAAAAAGTCTCTTGCCTCTTTGGCAGCTCCAGACTTTTCCCGGACTCCCTCCTAGCTGTGGCGCACTAGCCCCTTCAGGCTGTGTTCACGCCGCCAGTCCTCTCCCGGCGCTCCGACAGAAGCCCGAGCCTCAGCTCCCAGACCCGCCCGCCCCCGCAGGTGTGCAGACAAGCCTCTCGGCCTGGTGAGTGCTGGTCGGCGCCAATCCTCTGTGCGGGAATCTCTCCGCTTTTCCCTCCGCACCCCTGTTGCTGCGGTCTCCTCCGCGGCTTTGAAGCTTCCGCTGCTCTGCCACCCGCAGTCTCCACCCGCGAAGGGGCTTAGTGTGTGGAAACGTTTCCTCCTTCACAGCTCCCTCCCACTGGTGCGGGTCCTGTCCCTATTCTTTGTCTCTGTTTTTTCTTTTGCCCTACCCAGGTACGTGGGGAGTTTCTTGCCTTTTGGAAGGTCTGAGGTCTTCTGCCAGCGTTCAGTGGGTGTTCTGTAGGAGTTGCTCCACATGTAGATTTATTTCTGGTGTACCTGTGGGGAGGAAGGTGATCTCCGCATCTCTTACTCTTCTGCCATCTTCCTCAACTCCCATGATTAATTCTTATATGTTTTCCTTGGTTCTTAAAGAGAAACGGAAATAAGTATGGGAAGTTACAATTCCATTCTTAATGCTATAAAAAAATTAAGATTTTTATACTTGTTTCTTATTACATGTCTGGGAGAAGAAGGAAGTAGCAGAGACGGAAAGGGAGCATTAATTTTAAGAAAAAATAGAAGAAAGAGAGATTAAAGTGGAATAGAGCTCCAGTCCTGACAGCACCATTTAGTGCTTTTGAGTTTCTGTCGAGTCATTCATTAAGAAAAGAAAACTAAAAGAATAGGGGGACAAAATAATAAAAAATGTATATTATATTTGTAATGATCATCATTTACAGAAGCTATTGTATTCAAAAGGAGTTAGTAGAGCAGTGAGCAGTCAAAATTTGACCTAATAAATGTCTGTCTTTCCTTTGAATCACCTCTTCATTCTTTGTTTCCTTGTCCCTGTGATTTAGTTGCCTTCTCCTTCTTTAAGACACAGCTCAAGGATCACCTTCTTCAAAAAAGCCTTTCCTATATGGACAGTTAGGGATGGTGTGTGTGTGTGTGTGTGTGTGTGTGTTGGGAGGAGAAGGGTTTCCTCTGTACTCCCATAGACCTTGTGATTCCTTCTATAATAGCATTTTGTGCAGTCCTAATAGCACATCATTTATTTTCTCCCAGTTCTCTCTGTCTTACTTATGGGTTGGGGGATGTATTTTAAATGTGTAGCACAATTCTTAGTGAAAGGTAACCACTTAGCGAATAGATGTCACACAATTAAAATCTAAGCTGCCACAGTGGATTTTATCTTTATAGAGACAGTTACAGACTACGTCAGATTCACCCTCTTTTAGTATCTTGTCCCTCCCACAGTATTCCCTGCAGTACTTATCAAAGGTTTGTAGACAGTGGCTACCAGACAGTGTTTCCTGATGGAAAGGAATCTAAGCAGCTATCATGAAATTAGTCTGTTTATAAAACTACCTAAACCGATTTCATTATTAATCATTTTATGCCATGTCTCTGAATGTTTTTCCATTTTACAAATAGTAATAGAAGACTCCAAAAGGTTGAAATTTTTCCTCCAAAGGATTGTGATAAAACAATAATTTAAAACCTTCAAATTCTCCCCCCACCCCCATAACACACAATTCAACAATCATTCATTGCAGTGACAAGAGGCAGTTGCCATCATCCATAATCAAGTATGATTTTAAAGAATTAGGGGATGCTTAACCTAAAATAACAAAAGTAAATAGTTTATCAATACGGAAATTATTTTTTCTCCGAAACATAACCTACTGCTTTATTAAGTTTTATCGTGACTAGCATATCATTTTCTCATATAAATAATATGCTGTAATATTCCTCTAATGTCACAATTATTCATGTTGCTATCCTTAGTTGTTAGCAGAGCACTTCCATGTGTGTTCAGTCTTTGAAAGGAGGTAAGCAATTTCTCTAGCTCCATTTCATAGATGAGGAAGATGAGTCTGAGGTAAATTTATTTCAAGAAAACCACGGTAAAGTTAAAGGGCAAAGGCAGGCTGTAAATCTGTTTTTAAATTGTCTTGCTGAGGTCATAATCTATTTTTGCCAATAAGTACATATCCCATTGTTTCTTTTGTGGTAATGATATCATGGCCACACAAGTTTCAGATATGTGTCCATGTCCTATCTTTCTCTCTACTTTAGAAGCTTAAAATATCCTTTTACTGTCTTATTTCCCTGACAGAATCATTGGCATATGTGAACAATTAAATTTTTATTTAATTATTCCCTAATAACACTATTTTGTAATCTTATGAAAACATTGTTCACATTATAATCTTAATATAATATTCATTTATTTTGTAAACATTTGGGTAAAATTTTGCTAATGCAATACAGATGCAGAGATAAAAATCCAGGGCAATACCTTCAAGGAAATGAAGTTAAGCCTTGATGGCAAATTGATTTCATCCAGTGTGATCACCTTTCATCATTTAGAAAAGGCTTCTGTTGCACTGTATGAAGGATCATGAGGCTTTGTCCAACCTTGATAAATAAGAGTGCTGAGATCAACTAGTAATGTCTGCAATAAGAAAAGGATAGGAAATGACTGCACATAGGTCAGAAATACCTGGAGTGATGGATAAGATTCCACTGGATTTAGTTAGTGATTTTGTTTTGTTTCTTACAATAAAAATACGTGTGTATTTTAGATTTTATAAATAATATGTGCTCATTTAGCAAAAATCAAATACAGAACATGTTTAGGAAAAAAGTAGAAACACTGTGCTTTACTCTGAGATGTTTACCATTAATGTTTTGGTGATCATCTTTATGTAGTTCACTGTATGTCTACAACATGCACACAAATATTTATACACTATAAATTTACATAGACTCTATCATACACATATATTTATTTTGGATATAAACATCTTAATTTTTCTTTATTTTCTTAAAATATTTTTGTCAGTTTATTGGTTTGTTTGCTGATCCACTGCCAACATTCTTCTTCCTTCACCACCCCAGTACTAAGTAGCCCATGTAAGCAATGTGATAATATTTATCCATGCTGATGTAATCACACAAATGTCTTGTGTGTATTTTAGATTTTATAAATAATATGTGCTCATTTAGCAAAAATCAAATACAGAACATGTTTAGGAAAAAAGTAGAAACACTGTGCTTTACTCTGAGATGTTTACCATTAATGTTTTGGTGATCATCTTTATGTAGTTCACTGTATGTCTACAACATGCACACAAATATTTATACACTATAAATTTACATAGACTCTATCATACACATATATTTATTTTGGATATAAACATCTTGATTTTTCTTTATTTTCTTAAAATATTTTTGTCAGTTTATTGGTTTGTTTGCTGATCCACTGCCAACATTCTTCTTCCTTCACCACCCCAGTACTAAGTAGCCCATGTAAGCAGTGTGATAATATTTATCCATGCTGATATAATCACACAAATGTCTCTCTCTCTCTCTCTCTCTCTGACATACCCACACACAGAAAACATATCTACACACATATGATTTTGTCATCATTTGTTTAAAATGTGATTATCTTTTACATACTTCCCCACATCTTACTTCTTCTCATTTAACAGCCTGGAAAGCCCTCCAAATAAACTGCCCAGCTATTTTCTTTGAATACTTTTCCATAGTTAACAAATCATTTCAATATCTAGTTTCTAATTCAGCTTCAATAAGCCCCCGAGGTAGTTATACCAGATATTGTTTCTTTTTCATTCTTATAATGAGTAAACTACAATTCAGAGAGATTAAGTGACTTGTTCATGTCTGACAAGCATTAAATGATAAGGAAAAAAAAGTTTACCTAGATCTCCCTGGTCCTAGGCCCAGCACCTTCCACTCTGCTAGTAACTGCCACAGTTAAGTTTAGGATTGTTCCAGAAAAGCTCAAGGGAAAGAGTGAAAGGTTCTGTACTAGGAGCTTCAAAATTCACTTATCCAATGTCACTGTCGTGATAATAACATTCAAAGTATTATGATACTCATTTTCCAGAATAAGGATCTGAGATCAGAGTTCATAGAACATACCCAGAGTGCATCAGAGATGAAGGAGATTTTCTCTAATTGGTACTTAGTGCCATAGGAGGAATAATGAGATGAGAGAGGGTATCATTCATTGTTACAATGCACCTGTACTGAACTAACAAGTGAATATTTGGGGTCTAGAATTTGGACTCCTATGTCTGAAGAGATTACATTTTATCTATGGCTTCTCAATTTTTAAGGACAAGGCTGAGTGGGACTAAGGCCAAATCCTTGGGCAGCCGTAATAATGCCATTTCTTTATAATGTATGAGGAATGAAAAAAAGCCAGATACGTTTTATAGAATCCTATCCATTACACATAAGTTATACAAAGTGCCACAGGTTTTTTTTCTCAGATAAGCAATGCTACTATGTCAATTTTCCAAGGACATGGTAAGACGTATGTATCTGTGTGTGTATGTGTTTAATACTGATAGACATTCTTGCTGTGCATTAGATGCCCGGCATTTGGCTTTGTGTGGAATTTACAAAACTCAGATAAATAGTGGATGGGTGGCAAAAATAAAGTGCTGCTTTGTCAAGAGAAAAAAAAAAAGAATGTTCTGAAACTCAGGATATAGATAATAACATATGTCACTATAGATTGCACTTTCTGTTTGACTAGTTGATTTGAGGAGTCGTAAGATATTTTTAGACCTAGAAATAGCATAAGATGTGTTCTATTGTGTTTAGCGTTTACCATCAACAGAGTACTCTACTCTGTAAAGAACATAATATTGGAACAAACTGTCCAGGTTTACACAAAGAAATATGGGAGCCAAGAATAAGCAATTGTTCTAGGCATTTTGACTGTGTAAATAGGTCAGTGATGTGGTGTCCAAATGTATTATTTCCTTCACCTACATATTACACAGCCTATGTCCACAAAAAGATTGAAAGTGGCTTGTATATGGTGCATGTACTATTTAAAACAATGGTCACTGTCCGTTACTTCCTTTGTCTAAGGCATTTAACTTGGTGTTGTCGCGTGTATTATCTCATTTGATGCTCATATTAACTATATGAAGTGATCTTTGTTACCCTCACATTACCAAAGAGATTAACTTACTCTTCCAGTACATTGTGGCAGCGTTAGAATGGGAACCAATTCTATCAAAGACCGGTCTTCTGCACTACACTTTCAGATGCCATTCAAAACAGTCCTCATTGCCACATAAATGAATACTGATATGAAATGTTCATGAATTATTCTAAATCATGGAAGGTTAGACCTTTTCAGATGAAAATGTACTATTAGTTGCAATTGGTTACTTTAGTATTAGTAGGTCTGATGTTTTATATGGCTCCAAATTACTGGAAAAAAATCAGCATGACCCGCATACACTACTATGTAGAAATGAATTATAAATAATTTTGTACAGGTTTCCATAGAATCTAGCATAAATTCAATCATTTCAGTGTATGAAGTGGTCTAAGAGTGTTTTCAGGACCATAAAACATTTTCTTTAATATACTTTATTAAAAGTTACCCAAGATCCAGGAATTTTTTAAAAATTCCATTAGATTTTCCATTAAGATCTAACTGATGAGGCTAATTAAAAGGTACCATTAAACATTTAAATGTATTAAATAATACTATAGTAGATGGATGAGATATGTAATTTTATGAATCATTCTCACTGTTTAATGTGGTATGTATTATTCCCATTTTGTAGCTGAGAAACTGATGTTCAGAGACATTAAGTACTTTTTCCAAGGAGACATACTCCTAAATGGCATAGCGTGGATCAGACTCAGGTTTTTCATTTCCAGAGACTCGTCTGCACCACAGCAAGATTTGTAATATCTTCCTTTACAATAACAGAATTTGAACTTGATGAACACAGTCCAAAATGACCAATTGAAGGCATTTCTCTCACATAATGTGTGTGTGTGTGTGTGTGTGTGTGTGTGTGTTGGGAGCTGGGGGAGCAGGGTTAGATGTCACTTCAGTTTCCTTAATGATCTTTTAAATCTCTCACTTCAGATTGATCATATGGTCACTACTCTCATGCCATCCTGTCAGAAAGTGATTGAAGCCTGACATACATCCATAAACAGAAAGAAAACCTGCTTCTTAGTTGCATGATCCATTATCACAAGTAACTTTCACTAAGACATAAACTTAGTGTAAGGATAAACTTAAGTGTAGGGATAGAACGCAGATCTTGGTTTTCTTAAACTAGTATTTTTGGTACAGAACTTCCCAGCAACGCATTTTAAATTTGGTTAAGCAACCACTTAACTATATATACTTTTCAATATCACTAACTTACTTGATGATTATTGCTGATCAACAGAACAGATCTTACTTATCCAGGTGTCAGAGGCAACTTGCAAGGACTTTAACATTCCTAGATTCTCAGAAGCCCAGAGCTGAAAGCAAAATGATGACTTTGTCCAATCAGCACATTTGACAGATGAGGAAACTGAAGCAAACTCTTTCAGGAAAAGCTTTAGACACTTCAGTATTTCACTCATGACCTGACTCTGCCTACAGTTCTAGTGTCATCTCCCCATGTTCTCATTCCTACCATTTAACTCTTCTGAAATACTAAACTGCATAAAGTCCTCTTTTCACATAGCCTTTTTCACCAGGCTTATTCTTTCTCCACTTTCCCAGAACTCAGTCTAGTTTTCTCTCTTTGGAGGCTTTCCTTGTCTGCCCCAGGACCCCACGTCCGTCCACCTCCCAGGTTGCTGTATTTCCCCATAACACCTTGTGTTGGCCACCGGCATAACAATTTTCAGGCTGTTTTTAGTTTCTAATTGCATGGCTCAATTCCTAATGCATATGCGTCTATCTTTTTAACCATTGTTATCCCAACCCAAATACAGTGTAGTTGGGCATCTAAGATACATGTCTAGCTCTATCATAGCATACAGAAATGAAATAATAAAAGTACAGGGAAGGTGTACGTTTCCTCTAGGGCTTCTGTAACAAAATAACACAAATTCCATTGCTTAAAACAACAGATATTTATTTTCTCACAGTTCAGGAAACCAGAAGCCTGAAATCAAGATGTCAACAAGGTTCTTTCCTTCCGCTGGCTCTAAAAGAGAAACTGTCCCATACCTCTTTCTTAATTTCTGGTGGTTACCAGCAATCTTTGGTATTCCTTGACTTCTACGTGCAAAACTCCAATTTCTGCCTCTGTGTTTATATGGCCTTCTTCTCTCAGGGTCTTTCTGTGTCCCCTCCTCTTCTTATAAGAATGCCAGTAATTGGATGTATGGTCCACCCTGAATTCAGGATGACTTCATCTCAAGATCCTTAACTAAGTACATCAGCAAAGACCTTATTTCCAAATGAGATCACATCCTGGGGTTCTGTGTGTATGTGAAGTTTGGGGGACACTATTAAACCCATTACAGAGGGCTAAACGTTTTCTCTAGTCACTTGGTTTTTTGATGGTAGAGCTGAGACTAGACATTTCTGTTTCCATAGAGCACACTGTCTTTTAAATGATTCATTTATTTGATTTTGTAACAGAAAACCACCAACCTCTTCACTTTGCTGTAGGTGTTTGAAAGACAGAGACCCTCTTCAACAAATATTCTATTCTCTAAAAGAAAATAATGAAAATTAATTTCCCATACCTCTACCTGTGTTCACTTCACAGTGTTTTTTCTAGGATAGGAAAGTTTGTAATTAACCAGGTTTTTCTAGGCTAGGAAAGTTCCTAATTAACCAGGCAATGTCACTAACCAGGCATGCAAACCAGAAGTTTGTAATTAACCAGGCATAACCAAGATGGATGGAGTTAGAGAAGACTCATACCCTGTAGGTTTGTGTATGGCTGTATATACATCTTAATGCTTTTATTTCTCTAGGGTTGTAATTATTTAAAGATGGGCAAAATTATTTTTAGGAAACTTTTTTTTTTTTCTTTTCTGCTGGGAGAAACTTCCTTCCCTAGGCTGTGTGCTAAGCCACGAGACTTGATATCAGCCTGGGATCTCTCCTCTCCTGTTCTCTCTTCTCCCCTTCTCTCTCATTAAATAGAAGTATAGGAATTGAGTCAATCTTAAAGTTTTTCTTTCTATCCTGAAGGAAAAATTCTCAAAAAAATCAAGCCAACAGACCAAATAAACCACCTCAAGTCAAAATATTTCCAAATGTTAACTCTTGATTCATTTGTTTTCTGTGATGGAATTTCTTCTCCCAATTTTCTGGTCACTTTGATTTTTATTTACATTAGCTTTGTCCCACATAAGCAACATATATATTATCATGCCCATTTTACAGATGAGGAAAGTGAGATTCAGAGAGCTCTGTCTGTTCAGAATCCCATAGCTAGCAAGTAGCAGTGTTGGGATTCCAACAAGTTCCTCTGATTCTCAGTTCCAAGCTCTCCCCTGATCCTGTGTCTGTCTTGAGCTCATCTTATTTAGAAGCCTTGATCTTTCTAAATTTTTATATTATTACAAGCTGAGACAAGAGTGAGGAGGCCAGATTTGGTCTTGGGATATCCCTGCTGCTCCACTCATGGACCTTAGACTTTTCTTTAATGTGACATAAGGATGGTTAATAATGGAAATTAAATGACCATTGGCCAAGAATGTTCAAAGGGGGTATTTTTTTTTCCTCAGAGAGAGGCCAGAGGGAGATTCGTTGATTTCCTGGGCCAAATTGGTCATTGCAAAAGAATTTATATCACTCACTTGCACTTGATTAAAAATTTAAGCAGCATACATCCCTTGAATCTTTATAAAGATATTTTCACTTGAAATAAACTTCCTAATGTTCAGATAAATGTTTCTGTGTTCTGTTATATGAATTTGATTAATTGGTGAGCACCTGTAGGAAGAATTTTGTTTAGTGTGGATGGCCCTAAAAAGATAAGAAATTATGGCTGCTTACATAACCTGTCTAAAATTGTGGCTTCTGGTTATATTGGTAGTATAAATTTTTTTTAGAGGAGAGAAAAGAAAAGGAAAGCAATGAAAAGGAAGGGAGGGGCTTCCCTGGTGGCGCAGTGGTTGAGAGTCCGCCTGCCGATGCAGGGAACACGGGTTCATGTCCCGGTCCGGGAAGATCCCGCATGCCGCAGAGTGGCTAGGCCTGTGAGCCATGGCCGCTGAGCCTGCGCGTCCGGAGCCTGTGCTCTGCACAGGGAGAGGCCGTAACAGTGAGAGGCCCGTGTACTGCAAAAAAAAAAAAAGAAAAGGAAGGAAGGAAGAAAGGAAGGAAAATTAACCAATACATTGGACAACATAGATTCACCAAATAAGTCGCTCACATGACAATTGTTTATCACTTGTTACTATATATCAGATACTGGGCCAGAAACTTGTGAACAAACAACTCATTATAATACTGTATATTAAAGGATGACAAAGTCAATATATGGACTGGTGGAAATCCTTAACTGGATATTCAACACAAACTTGAGAAGTAAGGAGTCACCCCTCCTTTTACAGGTAAGGAAACTGGGCTTTAGAGAAGGACACAGAGTTAGTGAGCTTACCAATAGCATAAGATGTCTAGTATTTATTTTACTCAACTGTGAGCTATGTAGATGTTAATTCTGGGAACTAGGATTTTCACTTTTTTCTCTGGTGCCTGAAAGATCAGGTCTTGTTTTATAAACACAGGGAATTATCTAAAATTTCTTATAAATCCCATTAGAAGAGCTCTATAACTATATGCATCATTCTCTAAATTCTGTTCCTGGTTAAATAAATGCAGAAAACAGTCAGTGGAAAAAGCCAGATTTCAATCCTAGGTCTTTTTTCTCCCAGTCCACTGCTTTTTTTTTTTTTTAATATCTTTATTGGAGTATAATTTCTTTACAATGTAGTGTTAGTTTCTGCTGTACAACAAAGTGAATCAGCTGTACGTATACATATAACCCCTCCCTCTTGAGCCTCCCTCCCACCCTCCCCATCCCACCCATCTAGGTCATTACAAAACACTGAGCTGATCTTCCTGTTCTATACAGCAGCTTCCCACTAGCTATCTATTTTACACATGGTAGTGTATATATATCAATGCTACTCTCTCATTTCGTCCCAGCCTCCCCTTCCCTCCCATGTCCACAAGTCCGTTCTCTACATCTGAGTCTCTATTCCTGCCCTGACAATAGGTTCGTCGGTAACATTTTTCTAGATTCCATATATATGCGTTAATATACGGTATTTGTTTTTTCTTTCTGACTTACTTCACTCTGTATGACAGACTCTAGGTCCATCCACCTCACTAGAACTAACTCAATTTCGTTTCTTTTTATGGCTGAGGATATATTCCATTGTGTATATGTACCACATCTTCTTTATCCATTCATCTGTTGATGGACATTTAGGTTACTTCCATGTCCTGGCTATTGTAAGTAGTGCTGCAATGAACTTTGGGGTACATGTTGAAAAGATGCTCAACATCACTAATCATTAGAGAAATGCAAATCAAAACCACTGGTTTCACCTCACACCAGTCAGAATGGCCATCATCAAAAAATCTACAAACAAATCCTGCAGAGGGTGTGGAGAAAAGGGAACCCTCTGGCACTGTTGGTGGGAATGTACATTGATACAGCCACTATGGAGAACAGTATAGAGGTTCCTTAAAAAACTAAAAATAGAAATACCATATGACCCAGTGCTCTTTTAACTCTACTATTTCTTCTAACCCAGTGACCCTCAACTATAGGTAATTTTGCCCTTTAAGGAAATTTGGCGATGTCTGCTGACATCTTTTGATTGTCATGACATGGCTGGTGGTGCCATTGGCACGTAGGGAACAGAAGCTAGGGATGCCACCAAACATGCTGCAATGCACAGGGCAGCCCTGACAATAAAGATTTATTAGCCCAAAATATGTGGTTAGTGAAAAGCAAGTTCTATCTTGTTAATGTATACTTTATGATAACTAGAACATTATACCAATATTCAAATCAGCACATCTGCTGGAAGATTTAGGAGGAAAAAAAAATATATATATAATATATATAATAGATAAATTCTGTTTTAGTTTGTTTTATTTGTTAGATTATTTTTCTCTTATAATATGTATATCCGAGTGCCTAGCATAGTGCCCACCCAACACATATAAGACCCTCAATAAATATTTGTTAAATTAAAAAAATATATTTATTAAATTATTACTAATTATTATTGAGTGCTATCTTTTGGTCGATTTCTACACATACCCTCTAATTTTAAAAATAATCCTCAAAGAAGGTGTTATCATCTCCACTATTTAAATTTCGTTTCAAATCTCTAAAAATGACTAAGTTGTACTTGTAATCCCTCAAAAACTTTAGGAGCTGACAAAAGAGTCCCTGCTGCTTTCCTGGAACCTTATTTTATATATATTAGTCATTATAAAAGTTTTTGTGCCCACAAAATATAGAAAGTTGTACAATATTGCTGTCTTTTATTCAAATATATGAGTTTGCTACCGCATCAATATTTGTAACTTTTGAAATTTACATAAAATTGGACTTTTATCACACTTACTGTAGTTTGGAGAGCATCCCCATTGTGATTTGGGCTCAGGGGCTGCCCCAATGAGGCAGCTAAAAACACAACACAAACAGACAAGTAAAACTTCCTTGATTTCCCACACACTTATTATTATTATTTTTTTTACTTTTCTTGAAATTTATATGTACATATATATAAATATATTTATTCTTGTTTTACATTCTCTTCCATTATAGGTTATCACAAGATATTGAGTATAGTCCTCTGTGCTATATAGTAGGTCCTTGTTGGTTACCTGTTTTATATATAGTAGTGTGTCTTTGGAATAAATTCCTCATTAGCCAGGTCATTTAATTCTAGGCTCTTTCTCTTTGTTAAGTTTGAATGCAAACATGAATATAATAAGACAATTTAAATTCAGCTTTTTACAGAAATGCCTTCAGTGAATTAGGTGAGTACGCATGTGTGTGAGAGTGTATATACACGTGTGCTAAAGAAGCATTTATTTGAACAATATGAACAATATTTTGGTATGTTTTAAAAACCTTAGAGGAAATTGTTACTTGTCATTTTATCAAGTAGCTCTTAGTTGTGTAAAGGGTGAAGGCTAAGGGTGGTTATTGATAAATGTTAAATACCAGCTCTGTACCAGGACTTTTGCTGGGTATTTTGGTATGTATTTCTTTTCATCATTTTAATAAATATGTCTAAAATATTTCACTGAACTTTAAAGATAAAGTTAAGAGAGATGACTAGGCAGTAAACATATAAAAATATACTCAACTTCACTAGAAATAAAATGAAGTCACATTACCATGACAGTGAGATAACATAATATCTCATCCACCAGATTTGGAGAAATTAAAACATCTAACTATTGGCTGTAATATGAAGCAACAGGTTCTGCTAGTAAAAATGTAACCACTCTGGAAAACAATTTGAAATTAACTAAATAAGTAAAAAATGTGAATGCTTGCATGGAACTTTTTTTATTAGTGTTTCATTAATCAAGTATTGTGATTAATCAGATATGAGCACCTGATGCCCATTAGGCCAGAATGGTGGTGATAGGCTCTATATCCTTTTGACCAGTAATGAAAATCACTGAACTACAGCTAAATGTATCCAAAGAGATGAATCTCAAACATACATTTCGGTGAAAACAGCAATTTGCGGAAAAAATTATTCACTATCATTACATGTATATGAATTTCAAAAACACAAACAATTAAACAATATCTTGTTTAGAGATACACAGACATAAGGGAAGAACTTTAAAGTACCCTAAGGGATTGGCTACTCTAAAAATTCATGAGCTTGATCATTTCTGAGAGTGGGTGGAGAGAAAGGGATGGGTCCCGGAAGGGCCATCCAGGGATCTCCAGAGGTATTGGTCATACTTTGTTCCTAAACATGGGTATACATAGATTTAATTTGTCATTTTTCTTTTTCAATTCAAATGAGTATATATATATTTGAATTAATTAAATGTTAAACATAAATTATGTTTACTGAGGTAAATCTTAGAAGGGTTATTTAACCTATCCAAGTTTATGCACAAAGAAGTCCCCATTCAGGACTGTGTAATCCAGAGTCCATGCTCACCCGTTTCAGTTTTGGCTCTACTCAAGGTGAAATCCTCCTAGTGCAGTGCCCAGGAAGAAATTGCCTCTTCTGTTAATCATCTTATTTTCTCGTATCCGTGAACACTATGAACCACCAAGTGTCTTCCTTCATTAACTCAGCTGCCAGAAAGTTTACTCTAATGTACATGTTCAACTACAGTAATTAACTTAGCATAAACAGTCCATATATTTCCTTTCTTGTAATGATTTCTGATTTCTCACCTTTAAAATTAATTCATTGAAGCAATCCTATTTCATATAGTCTCATATTATAAATAATCTAAAAGATTTTCTTATGAGTAGTGAATAAGTAGCTTTTCAAAAGAAAATATATAATTTAGAACCATTACATTTTCTTTAAAGATCTAAATTATTGCCTTTAAGGAAGAATCCGTTAGTTGGTTTTTTTTTTTTTTCCTTCTTTTTTCTCATTTCCTAACCCTTTGAGGTTATCATGGTCCTAAAACTGATGAGTTCTCATGTAAAGGAAACAATCAACAGATTGAAGAGAAAATCTATGAAATGGGAGAAAATGTTTGCAAATGATACATCTATTAAGGGCTTAATACTCAAAATATATAAAGAACTCAAAAAACTCAATAGCATAAAAAGCCAAATAACCCAATTAAGAAATAGGCAAAGGACTTGAATAGACATTTCTCCAAAGAAGACATACAAATGGTTGAAAGGTATTCAACATCACTAATCATCAGAGAAATGAAAATTGAAACTACAATGAGATAGCATCTTACATCTATTAAAATTTATGGCTATTATCAACAAGACAAAAGATGACAAGTGTTGGTGAGGATATAGAGAAAAGGAAATCCTTGGACACTCTTGGTGGAAATGTAAATTGGTACAGTCATTTAGAAAACAGTTCATCAAAAAGTTTGAAATAGAACTACCATATGATCTAGTAATCCCACTTCTGGGTATATATCCAAAAGGAAGTAGAATCAGTATCTTGAAGAGATATCTACATCTCCAAGTTCACTGCAGCATTATTCACAATAGCCAAGATATGGAAACAACCTACATATCTGTTGATGGATGAATGGATAAAGAAAATATGGTATACATATACAATGAGAACATATACAATAGAATATTTTTGAGTCAAAAAAAAAAAAAGAAAATTGTATCATTCGTGACAACATGGATAAAACTGAAGAACATTATGCTAAGTGAAATAAACCCAACACAGAAAGACACATACTGTGTGATCTCACTTACATATGGAATCTAAAATAGTTGAACTCATAAAAGCAGTTGGAAGAGTGATTGCCAGAGCCCAGGGGTTGGGAGAAGTGGGGAGGTGTTGGTCAAAAGGTATAAAGTTTCAGTTATTCAGGATGAAAAGTTCTGGAGGTCTAGTTACAGCATGGTGACTATAGTTAATAATACTGTATATTGGAAATTCGCTAAAAGAGTATATCTGTATAACTGATTCACTTTGTTATAAAGCAGAAACTAACACACCATTGGAAAGCAATTATACTCCAATAAAGATGTTTAAAAAAAAACAAATCAGAAAAAGATCCCCAAACTACTATCTGGTAAGGGGGAATACAACAAGAAATCAGGAGAAGTTTATTAAGTTTATAATTTTTTCCAAGTATATCAAAAAAGCCATTCCTGTTTGCCTTTAGTGCATTTTCTGACAGCCTTTGTAAGGTTTTACTTCAGCTGATGCTAACAATCACACCAACTGTAATTGGGGTGGTGCCCCAAAATGTGGGTACATTCTTGGTAGCATGAGTAAACTGGCTTCCTTAAAAATCTCTGGGACTGCCTTCTCTTAACAAAATAAAATAAAACAAATAAAAATAAAGTCTATTGAATTTGTAAAAAAAAAAAATAGTATATCTGAAATGTTCTCACCACAAAAATATCCAAATGGTAACTATGGGAGGTGACAGATATATTAATTAGTTTAATTGTGGTAATAATATCACAACATATATATCTATCAAAACATCATGTGACTCAGCGGCCATGGCTCACGGGCCCAGCTGCTCCGCGGCACATGGGATCTTCCCGGACCGGGGCACGAACCCATATTCCCTGCATCGGCAGGCGGACTCTCAACCACTGCGCCACCAGGGAAGCCCCATATACAATTTTTATTTGTGAATTATAATTCAGTAAAGCTGGAAAAAAAATTAGCTATTAAAAGAAAAAATAAAATCAATGAGTTCTCAGTTTGGGATAAAACAGGTGTATAGCATTGTCCTGGGAAAATGTATGTACTCCAGGTGCAGTTTTATTTTGGAGAATATGCCAAGTCAGTAATCACAAGAAAGCTTCTCCAGAATGAATCACCTTTTGAAAAATACGTTGAGCCATAAAAGGCCTTACATAAATACATGATTATCTTTCTATGTATGGAGAAGGCAGGGGGAGGAAAGGATCAGAAGATAGATCGTACTGAGTTATTTAGGGGAAGTGCTAGGCTCTCTTTTACGCAGCTCCTTAGAAGGCAGCTGAGGCCAATGTGATGAAGAATGTTATCTGTAATTGAGTATTCAGCTTTTCTCATAGTTTTAATTATCTTTTTCAGGATGAAGGTTGGTAACTATAGTAATATATCTGACCAGTAAGCCTCAGTATCATTAGGAAAGTGGGTATAATTGTTTTAAACATTGCAAACCAAATTTATATAACTTTCAAAGGCATTCTGTAGTCCACGTACAAAGAAAAGTGCAGGCGATAAAGAATCAGAATGATATGATTTGAATCTGAGTTCTGCTACTTCATACGTGCTTGGCTTCTTAACGCATCAAATGTAAGGTCTCTGAGCCTTTACAGATATCTGAGATGGGAATGAAAACATATTTTACACGGCTATTATGAGGATTATATGATTCAGTATGCGTAAGAGCTTACCATCACAGAGTCACAGAATACCTGTCACAGAGTCATATTTGGATAGTAACTGTCAGGTCTCTTGGCCACAGTGTGAAACTAACATGAGTTTGTAGCTTAATCCAGTTTCTATATTCAAGTATTGATGAGGCGCTTGATTGATTGATTAATTCCTTAATGCATTCATTTTGATTAATTTATTCATATAAAAAGCATTTATTAGTCACATACTCAATGGTGAATTAACCTATTTTTTGCAAAATATTACTTCAGAAAATATTACATGTATTATCTTGAAGAATGCATGAGAAATTAAAGCACTACTCAGATATCAGCAGTATATTCTATAAGCACTCCCAGAAATGAAAATTAGTATATATTAACAACAATAGGTGAAAAATAGTCAGGATATATTAGCACTCATGAATGGTTGTATAGGCAGATAAGCCAGGGCAGAGGATGGGGAAGCAGACACAAGAATTAAATCTTATCACAATGTCAGACCAAAGGCCAACCCGCAGGCATTCGATCTTTTCATTTTTTCAGCCATTCATTCAGTCATTTGTCTGTCCTCCAGTCTGCGTATTCTTTCTTTCTTCCATTTCTCTCTATCCAGCAACTCATCAATCCATCCCATAAATACCTATTAAACCCCTACTTCTGGGCATTAAAAATGTAATGATAGGTCCATTTCCTCAAAGTCCTAAGTATGTAGCTGCAGAATGAGCATAGAATAGGTAATTATAGAGCACTGAGTTGTAATAGCGTTTTATATAGATTCATGGCTATGAACTCAGGATTTGGAGTCATGAAGACCTATATTTAAATCCCAGCTCCTCTACATAGTAAATTTCAGCAAACGAACTAACCTTACTTAGCCACCATTTGTTTAGCCATTAGCTCGTGGTTGTAATAGTGCATATTTTGCAGGACCATTGCGCCGATGAAATGAAATAATGTGTGAGAAGTTTGATTCAATATTTGAAATGTCATCATGGTGTTAGACGATGTAGAGAAACTAAATTGATCTTGGTGTGGAGATGCCAGAGATATTCTCCAGAATGACCCTTTAGAGCTGTGTCCTGGAAGGGAGTAGACTTTTCCAGGTAGCCAGCCACAGTATAGGAAGAGATGGTTGTGGGCAGATAGAATGGCATTTGCAAAGCATTGTTGAGACTAAAGTGTTGGGTGTAAAATTCTGTTGCCACTTTAGCCCTTCATTTTTCAAAGCCATCTGTGGGAAAGCAAGTGAAGGAAGAAAGGATCTAATATAAAGAAAGCACAGTCCAGAGAGAGAGAGAGAGGAGAATGATAGTGTGCGCTAGGGAGAGCTTAGAAATAGGGACTTAACGGTTCTTCTGGCTGAGTCTGTGTAGTGTTTAGGAGCGTCACAGGTTTAAAAGCTGACACATAAGATTAATGGCAATTATTAATAAAAGGAGAATAAATTTTATTTCAAGCAGTGAATTATCTGATTTGCTAAATGGAGTAAGAAAACATTAGATCTAATTAAAAGTTTTAGTAGGTTTACTTTCTTTTAATTTTTTGCCCAAGTACATCAGTACTTTTCTTCAAATATCTGATTAAATATAGGGTTTCTGATATTTAGTGAACTGCAAAAAAAATATGTTAGCTCTTCTCTGTGGGATATATTGCACAGAATATATTGTACACAGACAAGCAGAATATATCATTTGCTATTAAAGTGAGGTTATTTTGATGAATCATAAAAATATATTTAAAATGTAGTTAAAGGAGAAGGATGACATCAAACACTTGTAAGTTCCTTGAGAGCAAATGTCTAATCCTGAATATTTACTACCAAATATCTACCATAAGGCAGTGAAGTCTATAAATACTTACCAAGTGCTTAACTGTTCTGTTGAATTAAGATTTTAGAGGGTGGGAATATATTTTGATTTTTATAGTGTCTGGAATTGTAATAGAAATTTATGAAGTTATATTTTATAATTATAAGGTTTCTTACTTCTGAGGATATTAACAGTGATTCATGGTCACAGAGTCCAATTTGAAGAACAATTCAAGTTAACCCTTTATAGTATCAGGCTTACTGGTTCTTTCAATTCCTTGTAGATTTATTTATAGATTTTCATGTAGCAAACATTTGAGGTTCTATTATGCATCAAGGTAACAAACTAGGCACTAAAAAGGTAAAATACAAATGAAGATATGGGCCCAACTTGCTCAGGGAAGATATAAAACAGGAATACCAGAGAACTGTATCACAAGGTGAAAAGTGGTAAGTCCTATGGTAGGTCCAGATGAAATACGGGGAAGTTCATTTATTTCTTGAACACAGGTATTCTCCACTCTTTCAGAAATCTGGACCCTCAATATTTTCTTTTCTTTTTTTAATTAGGGGAGAAAATAAGATCTAAAGGAATGAAGTCATGTTGGTTAATCAAGGTCTCTTGACACAGGTAGACAAATCGGTCAGCTCAGTTAACACTGAGATCCTTTTATGTGCCAGCTATCTTTTTAATCACTTCACATGAATTGGCACAACTAACCTATAAAGTAGTTATTTTGATGATCCCCATTTATAGATAAGGACACGGAGGCACAGGGAAGT
Source organism: Neophocaena asiaeorientalis asiaeorientalis (assembly GCF_003031525.2). Lineage (NCBI taxonomy): Eukaryota > Metazoa > Chordata > Mammalia > Artiodactyla > Phocoenidae > Neophocaena > Neophocaena asiaeorientalis. Next base: position 487,330 of record NW_020176572.1, on the reverse strand, counting down.
GGACTAATTTCCATGAGTCCTCTCAGATAGTAAAAGATAGAGCCAGGACTGGTTCCTGCATCAACATTCTTACTTATTATGTAACACTATCACTAAAAACAAACAAACAAAAAAAGGCATGTTTCTTCCACCGGAAGACAGACAATTTATGTACAATGTGGAAATGCTATCATAGATACATGCACAAGGTGCTATAGATGATCTGAGAAGGGAAACCTGTTCCAGAATGTGTGTGGTCATGGGAGAGAAGGTATGATCACACCTAAGTTAACCTCCAAGGACAAGTAGGAGCTAGAAGAGAACAAAAAGAAATATACTGTATGCCCAAGAGGAGGCAGCAGCATAAACAAAGCCAGAGTTACAAAATAAAAACCCAAAAAACTCATGTCTTTAGGAAGCAACAAATATAGCAGACTCCATCCCCACCGCTCTGCAAAACTTCATAGTTACAATCCTGACAAACCTCCAAGGTTGGAGGATTTGCATCTGGGAAAATCTAGAATGGAGGGAGACCACTGTGATATGCAAATATATAAAGGTCCTTATAAATACTTTTTCTATGTTTGTTAAAGTAAGTGAATAATAGCAGCATACCAAATAAAGACTATGGTAAAAAAAAATTAAAGTCTTTGAGAATAATAATAAGTGAATAATTGATACTTATTTACCATCCCTTACTTCTTGGAACTTGCTAAAAAAAAATTAGGATATCTCATTCTCTCTCTCTCTCCCCCCCAACCTCAATTCTCTCCAGCCTATAGAATTTGAGAGTGTTGTTCAAAGATTTTTCACTGCTTTCTTTATCTTTCTTTAGACTTCATTTAAATCCTTCATTTAAATATGGTTTTGTCTCATATTCCTATTTCAAATTTTGTTTTCTCTCTTTTTAAAAACTTCCTGCAAAAAATAGAAATGACTTAGTTTCTTTGTTGTGGAATAAAAATATTCAGCTACTAAAGCTCTGTTTTAGAAGAAAATGCACTTGTGCTCCCAGTATAAATGAGGAAGTTCACAAATGGAGAGACAATGGAGATTGGAGTCACAAAACCATACTAAGTGAAGCAGGAGTGGCTCCAGAGAGAAACGTATTGATCTTGAACCCCTAGCTTCACCACTTAGTAATACCGTAACTTTGGTAAAACTTCCCTCTCTGAACCTCAGTTTCTCATCTATAAAATGTGGATCATAGTAGTACTCACAGGAGATTGTGCTGAGTTTTAAAGGTATAATTCACATTAAAGACTTAGTGCAGTGCCAGGCACATTAAAAATGGTTACAAAATGTTAGTCTGGACAGTTGGAGAAAAGCCAGGTCATAGCCAATCTTGTATAACTTGCTAAGAATTTGTGGTTCATTCTGTGAGCTGGGTGACTCCATCTAAAGGGACTGAAGCAGTGGAAAGACTGGGTCAGGTATTTATTTTAGATGGATGACTCCGCCAACTAAGCTGTAGATGGTTTGGAAGTGTGCAAACCAGAAGCAGAAATGGAGAGAAAAACATGGATCCAGCCATACAGTGCATTTGTTCCAAATGCATATCCTCTGGCTTACCACCTAAGGAATGCCAGTTTATGGCAAAGACGATGGAAATTTTAAAATGTCAGGGCCCCGTCTTAATAAAGTGTTGCTTTTAGCAGTTACTCTGAAAGACAGGTTTTAGTAATTCCATGGCTTCCCTTAGGACCATAAGTATGATGAAATCTTTTACTTGTAAATATACAAGGTGTAGTTTTTAACTGAAGTGAATATAAAATTTTGTATGTCACTGAAGGCCAAGCTATTGCTCTCTAAGGCCACATAGAGACTCTGCCAGGAATTGATACCCTTTTCCCATCCAAGCCATCTGTGCAGGGATGCACCACCAGTATTTTAATCTTGGGATATGAATTCAAGAGGTATATATCGATGTGATTTTCTCCACATTAACCAACATGCTTGGGACATAGCCTTCGTCACAAGTCCTTATGGTAAAAATTCAATGAAATGTGTGTACCTTTTGCTCTTCAGAGGAGAGGAATTGTAGGTCACAAATGCCATGGATAGCTGAGACACAAAAATGTATTATTCATCATTCTAGTGCATTTTGAAGTCAATGGACACAATGCCATTTAATTCTGGCTTTTCCAATGCACATGTAGCTTTTTTTAAATTGAAGTGTAATTGACGTACAATATCAGTTTTAGGTATACATCATATGATTCAATATATTCTGAAGGACAATAAGTCTAGTTACCTTGTTACCCTACAAAGTAATTAGAATATTATTGACTATATTCCCTGTGCTGTACAGGACCACTTGCACTTGCCAGTCCCAGCCAAGGAGTCAGGTGCTGTAACCGCGGGAGCTCTTTGGCTTCAGCAACGTGGAAGGAGTGTGCCACTATCACTTGCCCCATGTTCAAGCTCACCAGGCTGTGCTGGCAGGTAAGGTTGGGAATGCAACATTGGCATCTGCCAGTGCCTCCATCTCTGGGGAATCTTTCCACCATCTCCTGCCCCTCTAGCCAATGCTTTTCAATTTGCAAATTTCTAGCTGCTGTTATTTCACTGGGTCTCAAAGAGAGTGAGACCACATATGAGCCCTTTAAGAGGGAAGTCTCTGTTTCCTATAACGCTGTGGGATCCTTGGATGTCAGCCTCATTGGTTTTCTAAGCCGACATTTTGGGGACTCATCTTTCTGGTGTAGATCCTAGGGGCTGGGGTGCCTAATGTGAGGTGGCAACCCCTTGCTCCCCTGGGAGAAACGCCTATCTGGTGAGATCCCTCCCTATTATGTGCTGGCATTCTGGGTGAGAGCATTTTCCTGCCTCTCCTATTCATCTTCATGTGGTCCTTTTTATCCTTTGTCATAAAGCAGGTGTTCAGTTTGTTCTCGGGTTCTTTTCAGAGGGAATTGATCCATAGGCAGCTATATATTTGTTGTGTCAGTGGGAGGAGATAAGTTCAGGCTGTTTTTATGCTGCCATCTTGAACCACTCTCTCAGATGTGTATCTTCATCTTAACTATTAAGTACTTTCCGCTTTGTACCGCATGATCTAACAATCACAGTAAGTATCTTAGTAGAACTATGATTATATCTCAAGAATCTTCTAATGTCAGCAGAAGTTATGTCCCATGTATAAATTCTTTCAATAGAGCTCTACTCTATTTGATAGGGAGGGTAGAAAATTACATGTATTATATAGATAAATATAATAGTCAACCTGTTATACAGATTTTTTTTAATTGGGAGTTTCGGTAAAGTCATCTTGAAGCTAGTAAAAGGCACCATGTCTAGGGCTCATTCTAATGCATTGTGATTTAAGTTTTATTTTTAAAGTTTAAATATTTAAAGATGTGTCTCCCCATACTCAGTATTGCTGCTTAGAAGGAACCACTTTAACTCTACTAATTTATCTTATTATTTACTGTGGTCATTAATTTCATATTGCCAAATGAAATAATTACACTGCTGATTCTTGAGTTAGAAGTTTTTGACATTATTTACTGACTTGTGTTATGATAGATGAGGATTTATCACACTTATACCATCCCCATATCTCAAGATTAAGGAGGTTCCCATGTGGAATAATGTGGTACAGGTCTCATCCTGGGTCTCTTCTCCCTACTTGGTTACTTTCTCATTTTGAATTCTTAATCAATTTATTCATTTTCCTGATTCTCTCTTTTCTTATCAATAAAATGAGGCTAACACTACACTAAACTCTATTTCTCAGTACTTCAGTTCTCTTAAACTTATGATTTTTGATGTAGTGCCAAATCATGTATAATCCTCCCAAATTCAAGTCCTCTCATTTTTATTGTGATCCACAAAAGACTAAACATTGGCTGGGACTTAGAATTTCTTTTATCTCCCTTTACTCTGGATTCCACAACGGCAGTGCTCTGCTCTCCAATGGTAGTGGTACCTCCTAAGTAGAAATCAAACCTGTTCAGTTGTCCCTTTTCACTACCTTCTCCTGTTTCTTTAGACTCCTCAACTTCAGTTCTTTGATGGATGTGGCACTGATTCTGTGGAAATCTCATGATGCCTGGTAGTGTTCCCCTTGGGAGATTAAACTAAGTAATGTCAGTGAAAGTGCTTTTTAAATTGAGAAGTTATTCATCATAGGCCAGCAGTGATGGAGCTAGTAGTATTGTTAGATTTGTAGTTTGGTCCAGGACTTCTTGGGTCTGTCTTAAAATTAAAAGCTCACACTCCAGCATAAGAACCAATCTTCATACTTTCCCAAAGGCAAAGACATGGATTGTAATACTACATTGAAGCCAAGTTCATGTCAGCTTCAAATTTTCTACCCCAGGTTAAAATTATGTATTGTATTTTTTCTGCTTCCTTTGAAGACTCAGTAGCATAATGTGTTCCTATCTTCTTAAAACATTATGAGGAAAAACAGAGGATTGGATAACATCTTCAGTAAGTCAGTATTGGCTGTTGTATATCATCTGATCTTCTGCTTAGAAATGGGGTGATTTCTTTGGGGAAAATTCATGAAGATTTGCCTGGTTTGCTTTTAAATGGTTCAAAGGCTTGTTCTAAATAAATCTCTCTGGAGGAAACTCTAGCTTGAAATCTTACCACCAATGGCTGAATTTGCTGTGATTTTTCTGAAAAAATATCCATTTACAAATAATAAATGCAATGCTATAGAATTTTGAAAAATAACCAGGGAATTCCAGTTGCTATTACTCAGTTCTTATAATCCTCAAATCTCTGGTTTTCTGTCTGTCATATTCTCAGTAGCTGGGTCAGTCACTGCTTCCTACAAATGACCTAAGCTTTCAGCAAAGCCCTGGGGTGCCTGCACATCTTTTGAGCTACCATCAACTTTCTCCTTCCAAGGTATATGCTGCCTATGTCCCCACAAGCATTAGACCATAACCAAAACTGCAGAGGAATGGTACAGCTTCCCTCCTTTGTAAGAAATATTATCAGTACTAACAACCTTCTCTAGTATTCTACCAAGTAAGACTGCTCTGCTTTTTTCTGCAGTTTCCATGGAGAAATATAGATTTTTGACTTATAATTATGAAAATAATCCTTATCCACACCATATTCATGCCTAGAATATTTGCCAACCATGGTTATATGATTTATGTACATTATCTCTAGTCCTTATAATAATTATTATCCCGATCTACAGATGAAGAAATTGAAACTTGTAAAGGAAAAATAATTTTCCCAAGGTCACATAGTCAGAAGCAGTCTTTGAGAATGGGTCAGTCTCATCTCACTTGCCGTCCTTTTTCTGTTTTTCCTATTGATTTTAATTTGGTTAAGGAAAAACCAGTACAAGACAGGGGACTTTGGTGTTGTTTGGGAGTAAGTCTCATTTTAGAAAGAATTTGGATATCATCGTAATTATCCATCCATTCTCATGACACCTTATATATCAGCAGTTGTACTAGGGGATGAGGATATAAAATTGAATCAGCCATGACCTTTGCTCTTAAGGAACTCAGAGTTTAGTTAAGCATGGGGCGAGGGGTCACATGTTCTCACTAAATGATTTGTATGAGTCAGGATAGGGTACATTGCTGTCACAATTACTCCTCAGACCCCAGTGACTTAATGAAATAAAAGTTTATCACTCAAATCACACTTCATTGTGGGTGTTGGATGGAGGGCAGAGGCTCCACTCCCATCAGTACTTCAGGGGCACAGGCTTCTTCCATCTTGTGCCTCCCTCTTACGCAGATCCCCAGATACATTCTCATTCACCCCCTGACTGAAGAATAAGAGCAATGATTGTGTGTGGGAAATTTAAATGGGTTAGAACAGGGCAAGAAGCAGTCAACATCACTTCTGTTCATCATATTACACTGGCCAGAAAATAGTCATGTGACCGTATCTAACTGCAAGGGAAGCTGGAAAATGTAGTGTAACTCTGTGGCCAGGAAGAAAAGGACATAAATATTGGTGAGTAATCTCTGTCATATCCTTCTGTAGTCTATTACAGTGAGAATTAAAAGACAAATACCAGTTGGCCAATTAGAAGGAGTATAGGTAATTGGAGAGGAAATCATTCATTTACTTATTTAACACAACATTTGAAGCACTTAACATTTTCCAGGTAATTTTGTAGATTCCAGGATAGCATGACTGAACAAAACAGGATCACTGTTCTTATATGATTTATATTATGGCAGGAGGGGATAATATATAAATAAATAAGTGAGAAAATATCAGTTGGAGATACATGTTATAAAGGAAATAAAACATAGTGATGTGATAGAGCATCTGAACAGTTACTTTGGGCTGGCTGGTCAGGGAGTTACATATGCAAAGGGGAGGTGAAGAATACATCAGAAAGTGTAGCAGGTTCAAAGAGAAGAGTTGTGACTAGGGTATAGTATCTGGAACTTAGTGATGGGTGATGGGAAATGTGACTGCATAGGTAGGTTAGGACTAGATGTTAAAGGAGTTTAAATGATAGGTTAAGGTTTTGATTTACTTTTATAAAATTTATTTTACTGAAGTATAGTTGATGTACAATGATGTGTTAATTTCTGCTGTACAGCAAAGTGATTCAGTTATATATACATTTTTTCATATTCTTTTCCATTATGGTTTATCACAGGATATTGAATATAGTTCCCTGTGCTATACAGTAGGACCTTATTGTTTATGCATACTGTATATAATAGTTTGCATCTGCCAACCTCAAACTCCCAGTCCATCCCTCCCCTATCCCCCTTCCCCTGAGCAACCACAAGTCTGTTCTCTATGTCTCTGAGTCCGCTTTTGTTTCATAGGTTCGTTTGTGTCATATTTTAGATTCCACAAATGAGTGATATCATTTGGTATTTGTCTTTCTTTTTCTGACTTACTTCACTTAGTATGATAATCTCTAGGTCCATCCACGTTGCTGCAAATGACATTATTTCGTTCTTTTTTATGGTTGAGTAATATTCCATTGTATATATGTACCACATCTTCTTTATCCATTCATCTGTCAACAGACATTTAGGTTGCTTTCATGCCTTGGCTATAACGAATAGTGAGGCTATGAACATAGCAGGGCATGCATCTTTTGATTTACACTTATGTCCAGATATATGCTCAAGAGTGGGATTGCTGGATCATATGGCAACTCTATTTTTAGTTTTTTGAGGAACCTCCATACTGTTTTCCATAGTGGCTGCGCCAATTTACATTCCCACCCACAGGGTAGGAGGGTTCCCTTTTCTCCACACCCTCTCCAGCATTTGTTGTTTGTAGACTTTTTAATGATTGCCATTCTGACTGGTGTGAGGTGGTACCTCATTGTAGTTTTGATTTGTGTTTATCTAATAATTAACAATGATGAGCATCTTCCCATGTGCCTGTTGGCCACGTGTATGTCTTCTTTGGAGAAATGTCTATTTAGGTCTTTTGCCCATTATTTGACTGAGTTGTTTGGATTTTTGTTATTCAGTTGTATGAGCTGTTTGTATATTTTGGAAATTAAGCCCTTTTTGGTCTCATCATTTGCAAATATTTTCTCCCAGTCCATAGGTTGTCTTTTCGTTTTGTTTATGCTCTCTGCTCTACAAAAGCTTGTAAGTTTGATTAGGTCCCATTTGTTTATTTTTGCTGCTATTTCTATTGCATTGGGTTTACTTTTTTTTTCTTTTTTAATTTATCCTTTATTCAACAAGAATCCATTGCTGTAGGGAGCAACTCAATAAGATTTTGAAAAGCACTGACAATTTTAATGCAGTTGGATTGGAAAGAAGCTAAGATTAGAAGGAGGAAAGCCAAGCAAGCTAGTTAATAAGAAGTCATGAAATGCTGAACTGAGGAGGAAGTAGTGTAGGTTTAGGAGCAGGGTGGGGTAGAGTGCAGAGACATTTCTGGGATAAAATGGGCAGGCTTTCTGACTAACAATCTGAGTGATGAAGAAGAGAAATCAAACACCTCTTAGGTTTCTAGTTTGAGCATCTACTGCTCTTATTCACTAGGCAGATGATACACAGGGTTAGAGGGAGCTGGTTGGGAGTGCAGTAGAGAAAACTTGAGTTTACTATTCACTTTTATCATTTGTCTATTTTACATAGAAGTGGAGAATTTTTGAGAGCATTAGAGATAGAAATTCATGCCCCCACTTTTACTTAGGCATTGTGTCTACTAACTCTTAATACTCTTTTCATTCTGTGTCCTGGAGAAAGAGAAAGGACAGAAGTAATAGTACAATATGTAATGTGCTTTGTACACTTTGCATACAACCTCTCATTTTGTCCTCATTATACACATTTGAAGTTGGCAATATGTCCTTGTCTTTAGAAATGGGGAAACAGAGGCCCAGAGAAAAACTTGCCCTTAATCCCACAGTTAGAAACAGAATTGGGATCTGAACACAGGTCAGGTGAAAGTAGGGGGGCGCTGTCATTTGTAGCACCACAAACAGCGCCATCAGGCAATTTGCCCAAAAGTGAAGAAAGCATCAGATCAGGACTCCAGCACCGATTTCCAACTTCAGTGTCTGTTCTCTCTCCGTTTTATATTTCAAGTACCAGAAACAAACTAATAACATGAATGAAACCTGCACTCACAGGTATTTGGTTTTCATTCCTCATTGTCATCACTGAAAATCAAATGCCACAAAGGTCATTTTTATTGCTTATTTAAAAGGTACTTTTAAATAACAGTGCTATTTAGCTATTTATAAGTCTTTCAAGCTACTACTGCTCTTTTTCAAACTGTTCTCAGACTGAAAATTTTACCTATGTAGAAAGAGATTTAATAACCTTTCAGGGAAAAAAGAAGTTTGACCAGCAATTATTTTTAGTAGCAAATTGCTTTTGCAAATCAAATTTTGCCAGCCTTAAAAATAAGGAAGGTACAGGGACTTCCCTGGCAGTCCAGTGGTTAAGACTCTGCGCTTCCACCGCAGGGGACACAGGTTCTATCCCTGGTGGAAGAACTAAGATTCCACATGCACTAGGACCAGAAAAAAAAAGGATGGTACATAGTTAAACAGGTGAGACATATAGTTGTGTGGGCTACCAGAATGTGCAGTGGAATGAGAGTCAGTAATCTAGAACTGTATGAATGGCTCTTTGCTAATTTTTTTTACTCATTTGCTTATTCACTTTCTCAATCCTTCAATACAAATTCATTAACTAGGCACTATAGAAGGCCCTGGAATAACAAAAAGGATGAGAGATATAGATAACCTACAAGTTCTCACAATTTAATATTGGCTATAATGCCATCAAACACTAAAATCATTAATACATTCATTCATTTTTTTAAAAAAATTCAACACATATTTAATTAGCCCCAGCTATGTTTCAAGCACTGTTCTGGGCACTGGAAATACAATGGTATAGAAGAAAAAACGCTGACTTGTCTTTAGTGTGCGCACATTTTCAGTGGAAACAACAGACAATGAATTGTTGATAGATACATAAGTTCAGGTCAGAGAGTGACAAAATGATATGAAGAAAAATAGTGAGCTTCTAGTTTTAGGTAAAGTGGTGTGATAAGTAATACTATGTGCCAACCTGACTTGGTCACGGGGCACCCAAATATTTAGTTAAATGTCATGCTGGATGTGTCTGTGAGGGTGTCTCTGGATGAGTTTAACATTTGTATTGGTAGACAGAGTAGATGGCCCTCCCCATATGGGTGGCCTCATCCAATCCATCTGCTGCCTGGAAAGAACAAAATGATAGAGTAAAGGAGAATTGGCTCTCTGCCTGTCTTCCACATGAGATATTAGACTTCTGCCTTTGGACTCAGACTTGGAATGAAGCTTAAATCTTTCAGCTCTGCTGCTTCTCAGGCCCTCAGATTAGTACCC
>NW_020176572.1:443544-477520 GCF_003031525.2 Neophocaena asiaeorientalis asiaeorientalis | reverse complement strand
CTCCTTCTTCACCTCTTCCTCCTTCTTCTTCTTCTTCTTTCCCCCCTTCTCTCTCTCTCTCTTTCATATATATATATATATATATATATATATGTGAAAGAGAGACAGAGACACAGAGGCAGGGAGAGCGATTGGTTCTTTTCCCCCAGAGAACCCTGACTAGTAGAAGTAGTCAGGAAAGAAACCAAAATGAAGTTCAGGAGTGAGAGTGAGCCCCATGGATATTTAGGAGAGGAATATCCCATGCAGGCAGAACTGCAAGTACAATGGCTCTGAGGTGGGAGACACAGCAGGGATGCCAGTGTGGCTGGAGCAGATTTAGCAAATGACGAGTGATTAGAGGGACATTCTGTGGCCAGTTCCTTAGAACCTTATTGCCATAGTAAAGATATTAGGTTTTATTCTAGGTAGAATTCTCAGCCAGCCATTAGAAGGTTTTTGGTAGCTCACTCTCAAATGGTTCACAAAAACACTGATAGTAATGGGGCTATGCAGAGAGAGAGAGAGGAGAGGAGAGAAGAGAACAAATGCCACAGAGCAAATGCAGCAAAACCTTAACAGTTGGGGAAACTGGTTTCATGGATACGGGAGTTCTATGTACTGTACTTACAACTTTTCTATACAGTTTAATTATTTCAAAATAAACTATTGACACGTTTTTGAAAATTGTGGCTCATTTGAACACTCATATCTTTGGAATAAGAACTGAAGTCAGTTGTCACTTACAAATGTTTACCTTGACCAAGTCACTTAATTTCTGAGCATCTTCATTTTTCTTACCTGCCAATTAGTACATACTTGGATTACTCATATCTTTGGAATAAGAACTGAAGTCAGTTGTCACTTACAAATGTTTACCTTGACCAAGTCACTTAATTTCTGAGCATCTTCATTTTTTCTTACCTGCCAATTAGTACATACTTGGATTTTTGTTTTGTTTTGTTTTTTTTGCGGTACGCGGGCCTCTCACTGTTGAGGCCTCTGCCGTTGCGGAGCACAGGCTCCGGACGCGCAGGCTCAGCGGCCATGGCTCACGGGCCCAGCCGCCCCGCGGCATGTGGGATCTTCCGACACCGGGACACGAGCCCGCGTCCCCTGCATCGGCAGGCAGACTCTCAACCACTGCGCCACCAGGGAAGCCCTGTACTTAGATTTTTTGTGAGAATTCAATGTTATATATAAATATATATATATATGTATATACATACATCGAGAGAGAGAGAGAGAGAGATTAACTGGCACATAGTATCAACTAACACTGGCTGTTATTTTAATGGAAAATAATATGTGCAAATTACCAGAGGAATTTATACATATTTCAGATATCAACATCAAGCGATAGCAAATAAAATATAATGTATAAATTTACAGAGTATAATTTCAGGCATCTGAATAGTGGCATAGGGAGAATTTGGAGATTTGATTCAGACCAGCAGGTATCTATTAAGTATTGCCTATGTTACAGGAACAGTGCTTGGGATCAGAGATTCAGAGACAAAGAAAGCACTTTTAACCCAAAGAGATTTTCCATAAGAGGGATAAGAAACCAGTTAATTGTTCTATAGTGTGAAATAAGATATGACAGAGGTAAACACAAAGTGCTATGAAAGCAAAATCAGTGTCCATCTAACCCATTTATTGGTAATGGCAACAGTATAAATGAATAATACAAGTTTACCAAATTTACCAAAAAAAAAAAAGAAATATTTGCAAGGGATTTTATAATTCAAACTTCTGTTTGGTTATTTTTATTGACACTAAAATTCATTTCCCTCATATCCACTGCATGTGTTACTTTACTTTTTTTGATTTTTCTAGTTGTCTTTTTCTTATCTCCTCAGACTAAAAGAACACTTTAGATAGAAGGAATTCTATTGCCACCTAAAATTTCAGTGAAGAAGGAGGTAACTTTACATAAGTTTGAGCAAATGAACTTATATACACAACAGAAATAGACCCGCAGATGTAGAAAACAAACTTATGATTACCAAAGGGGAAAGGCTAGGGGGGAGGGATAAATTAGGAGTTTGGGATTAACACATACACACTACTATATGTAAAATGGATAACCGAAAAGGACCTACTATATAGCACAGAGAACTATACTCAATATTTTATAATAACCTATAAAGGAAAAGAATATATATACGTATAACTGAATCACTTTGCTGTATACTTGAAACTAACACAACATTGTAAATCAACTATACTTCATTAAAAATAAAAAAGAAAAGGAGGTCATTGTTAAAGAAGTGCCGAGCGTAAAAGATCTGTTTTCTAAACTAAATTTTTAGTATATTTCCTTCTTTTTTCTGAACATCATTTGAGACGCTTGGTGCACCAGCCTGGTTTGTTTCCTCCTCTGCTGATCATTCTATTTCCACCATCCAGCCATCCAAGCAGCCATTCACCTGTTCACCTGTTCTTTCTCATTCCAGAAAAGCTTGATACGGCTTCCTTTATGTTAAATCTTTTGCTTTTCAGATCTTACAGGGCACGATTAGAAAGTGAAAATGATTAAAAAAGAAATGGGTCAGGTCTCACATGTCCTTCATAAAAGTCAGCTTGGGAAGACTGTGATTACTCTAAAAAGGCTGCCAGGGCGCCAGCTCTTTTTAGATAATGCACTATGGAAACTGCCATTAATGTTTCCCGAGCTTCCAGTCACAACAAAAATCAGAGAGTCAGGCTGCTACATGTAGAGTTACACCCTATGGCTTTTATTCATTGGCAAACCTGAGTATTAGAAGGGGTTTTAGCGGTTGTGGTAGATAACCTTCTCCACTACATTCTCACAACCTTGTTGTCCATCACAAACTTGACACGATGGCCCCTCGCTTCTAGTACAAGACCTTACGTGGGTGCCCTGTCACATTTGTGTAGGCCGAGGCTTGTCAGTATCTCTCCATATGTTGATCCACATACGTGCATATGTATAATAGTTTCTGCTCATCTTCCTCATCCTGTCCTCTACAACTGCACGCACATAATTCCTTTCACAGGACAACTATTCAAACATGTGGAGCCTGTTGCTATCCTAGCGACCGACCGACTACATCAGCTCCACCAATCCCACTAATCACCTCTGCTACCTCTGTGTTTCACTTACTTTACGTTAAATATCATAGTTCCTTAGTTTAGTTCCTATGACATGGTTTCAGGGTTACTATTACTATGCTCCTTGCCTTCCCCAGAATGCTCTCTAGGTTATTAGTGATGCTCTTCAGTAATAGGGAAACTTCTTTAAATATGAATCCCCAAAACTGAAGACAACTATTAAATTGGTTTTCAACCGATATTTGGTAAATTACAACACCTACCTTGATCTGAACACTGTGTTGTAGAATCAAATTCTAAATAAACAGAAAAATGGTGAGTTGTCCTGTAAAGCTAAGTTTCTTTGCAAGTCCCTCAAATATGCAAAGCTGATAAATTAATATTTTTTACATATTGGTTTTACTTAATTTAAGGCAAACTTTCTTGTTTTTATTTTGAAGATTGAAATTTGTGTACCCACTCTTTTCTGCAAGGTAGGTACTTCCAAGTCAATTAAGGCAGAGAATCAAAGGAAATAAGGAAAATAAGACTTGTTGATATGCTATATTCATACTGTTAGTCTTTATAATGTTCTAGAAGGTTTTTAGTTCAGTAAATACAAGTAATGTATTATTAATATTATTGAAGTTTCTTTAGTGAATAGAAACATTGTTTCTCCATAATTTTCTTTGGAATGACATTCAAATACTTTAGTATACTTAAAAATTTTATGAAAGCATCAACTTAGGTAACCATTTATTATACCATATTCATTTTCTTCTCTGTATTTGCCAATCTGTTTCACTGTGTGTCATATTAGCAAATCCTGTATATGGCAAACATCATTTTAAGATTTGGAGGGATATGAATAAGGTTCCTTGTTCATAACAGTGGCCATTGGCAATCTACAAATATTGTCAAGACACCTGAACTGAATGCCTCTCTTAGTCTTGAAATTTTCATGAGAGGTTAATAGATCAAAAGTATTTCCAGGATCATAACTGTTGCCTTGTCAAAGTGTACCTGCAGAATCATTTCCTTTCTGAATGATTACTCTCCCTCCTTAATTCATCCTCCCACCTACTGACTCTCTGATTTTTGAAACTTTAGTTGTATCATGGATTTCTCTTTTGAATATCCTCTAATACCTAAAGGAAATAATAATAATAGTAATAATAACAATGGCATATATCATCAAGAGCTTACTATGAATAAGTTACTATGTTAGATACTTTTTCTGCATAATTGCTGAGCCTCATAACAGCTCTACAGAGTAGGGATTAGAATCCCCATTATACATATCAAGAAAGTGAGACTCAAAGATATTAAGTAACTTTCCCAGGGAAGTCCATAAAGTAAGTGATTGAGATAAATTTGAATCTGCATCATGTACCCCATATTCCATGGCATTCAAGGGCCTTCATAGTTCATTCAATAAATACACCCTGAGCATCCAGTATGTCTCAGGCACTGTTCCAGGTACTAGAAGTAGAATGATGATCAAGACTAATGGCATACACATTCAAGAAGCTAAGACATTTGCAGGGGTTAGAAGTGAGATCATACAGGCAATCAAGTAGATAAATGGACAAGATAATTTCAGGTAGTGATGGATACCAGGATTAACATAAAACGTGGCGGTAGGATATGGAGTGTGTGAGTATCATATCCAAATAGTCAAGGAAGACCACCATAATAAAGTGAGACCTGACCGACAAATAGGGTAAACCATGTGGACATCAGGGACTGAAGTGTTACAAGCAGAAGGAATAGCAAGGGCAAAAGCCATAAAGAAGAAATATTTGGGAGTGTTTAAAAAAAAGAAAGAGGAAGAATAGGTCCAATACGGATGGAGCATAGCAAGGAATGGGGACTACTAAAGGGTTGTCATACATGATAATATTGCTTGGAATAGGGTGGGAACTGTAGAGATGGGGAGCAGTAGATATCAGGGATCAGTGTTGGAGCTTCTCAATTCAACTCAAAGTTTATTATCCTAATTTTAACATTTATCCTTCATGCACTCTAATTTCCACTTATGCCAAGTAACTTGTCAATCCCCACAATGTCCTTGTGCTGATTTTCACACTCATTTCTTCCTAAAGTCTGGTTCCCTGCTTTCAGATCTTTCTCTAGGATACTTCTACTTTTCAGTTACGTCACAAATTATAGGTTATTTTTATATTCATTTTTATTTCCCAAGCCTCTCCATTCCCCCTAATCAGAATGAACTGCTTCTTTACTCTTTTGACGTTTTTAAGCCAATCTGGATGGTTTCATGTCTTAAGTTTTACACTTTGATCTCTCCCCTGCTAGACCCAACTTCTTGAGGGAAAAAATGATCTCATACATTTTTGCCACCTACCAGTTTGCTTACAGTGGGACACAGGAATTATACATTTTGTTAAACTAGGAACTCAAAAGAAGGGATGACATCACTCGTGATCTCTGACTGAGTCCTCCACTCCATTCCTTATACCACTCTATCGTAATCCTTTATCTCTTGGCTTTTGCAATCATAACTCTTCTAAATCTACTCTTTATAAAATTGCTTGTGATCTCATAGTAAGCATGTTGTATTATTTTGGATTGAAGCTGTAACAAATTGTCACAAATTTAGTAGCTTGAAAACAAAAAATTATCATCTTACCCTTTTGGAGTTCAGAAATCCAAAACTAGTCTCACTGAGTTCAAGTCAAGGTGTTAGCTGGATTGGTTTCTTCTGGATACTCTCAGGAGATTCTGTTTCCTTGCCTTTTCCAGCTTCTAGAAGCTACGTATATTCCTTGATTCATGGCTCCATATTATATCACCTCTTCTTCTTTTGCTTCCCTTGTCACATTTACTTCTTCTCTGATGTTGAAGCTCTTGCCTGTCTCTTATAAGCACCCTGTGATTAAATTGGACTCACACAGATAATCAGAATAATCTCCCCATCTCAAGATTCTTAGTTAATTCATACTTGCAAAGACATGTTTACCATGTAAGGTAACACCATGACACCACCACATGTGTCTCATGGTGTATCATCACTCTTTGATCTCATTGAAATATTTAGTCAGAAAGCAATACTCCCTACTTTGTGAGAGCCACTCTCTTGCTGGCCTTTGTGATATAGCCCAGGTAGTCTTAATAGATTGTTTCTTTCCACTCCTTTGCAAGTGTCTGTCCATCCTTTAGCATGGTAAACGTCAATCTTCATCAAATTTTCTCTACCAATTGCTTACATAAAGAAAATTCCAATAAATACGTGATAATTAAGTAAAGATAATAATACCTAACCCTTACTGAGTGCTTAATGAGGGTCTAAATGTTTCACATATATAATTGCATTGAATTAATGCAATAATCCTGTGAGCTAGGTTCTTTCATTAACTGCATTTGTGACAAAGGTGAACAAATGGAGGCTTGGTTTCCTATTATGCCTTGTATGAGGTATAGAGGAGGGTCTGAGAGCTTTAGCGACCCCTATAGGAACACAAAATATGTAGTTTTCAGGCCCTCCTCAAGCTCAAAGTTGTAAAGCTACGCGTTATCCCCTAAACAGAATATAAGTTCTTTTTTCTTTAATCCCTCACTGTACTTTCTTTCTTGTAGCTCTTATGGCTAAGACATGACCTTCCTTCCTGAGAGAGAAAAAAGAAACTGAGAGTAGTATGGTAGCCCAAAGCACAGTGTCTAAAGAGAGGAGGATAATGCAGACACACTTTAGGGAGGTATTAAAACCTGGAGAACCCTTTCCTAGTGATTGGAAACAGATTTTGTCTTGCCACCATGAGGTGATTGAAGTTTGTTAGGCAGGGGTGTTCTGGTTCTGGATCATCTGTCTGTCACTAAGAATATCATTAGATGTGTCACTGAAATGTTGTAAAAACTTTCAAGGTCCCAGTTAAACAAGTCTGAGTATTGCTCCAAAAATATAAGGAAACCAGGGAATTAGTGACTTCAAGAACTAGACTAGAATACAAAGAGGTGATTTTAATTTAATCGAGGTTCAGGTACCCAAGTCTCATGCTAAAAACCAGGCACTGTATCTTTAGCAGTAAGATTAATATTAGGTCCTATCTTTTGCTGATACGAGCATGCAATCCTCAAGTGTTAATTAAAAGTTTAATTAAACAATGAACAAATGTTGACTAGACATTTCACCAAAGTAGATGTAAATGGCCCATAAGCATATGAATAAATCTCAACATCATTAGTAATCAGGGAAATTCAAATCAAACCACAATAATATAGCACTTAATACCCACTAAGACGGCTATAATCAAAAAGTCAAATAATTACAAGTGTTAGCAAGGATGTGGAGAAAGTGGTACCCTCCTACATTGCTGGTGGAAATGTAAATGCTGCGGCTGCTTTGGAATCTTTGGCAGTGTTTTTAAAATGTTAAATATAAATTTACCATATCATCCTGCAATTCCACTCCTAGAAACCTACCCAAGAGAAATGAAAACATGTACACACAAACACTTGTATATGAATGTTCATAGAAGTATCATTCATAATAATCAAAAATTTAAAATATCCCAAATGCCCATCAGCTGGTAAACAGATAAACAAAATGTATTATATCATACAATAGAATATTATTCATCAAAAAAAGGAAATAGTGGCACATGCTAAAACATGGGTGAACCTCAAAAGATGCTAGACACACAAGACCACAAACTGCATGATTCCATTTGTATGGAAGATCCAAAGCCATCAAATTTATAAAGATTGAAAGTAGATTAGTGGTTGCCTGAGGCTGGAGATGGGAACAAGAGTGGCTGCAAAGTGCAAGAGAGATTTTTTTTGGAGTAATTGAAATGTTCTAAAATTAGATTATGCTGATGGTTGCAAAATTGAATTTACTGAACAATCATTTAATTGTATGGTTAAAATGGTAAATTTTATTGAATGCAAATTATGCAATTATTTCTCAATAAACTATATATGTGTATAAATATATATGTATATATTTTTTTCAATAGTCTAAATTTTACAGACAGTGTCAGGATAAAGACTCACACTCAGTGTGCTGGATGCAAATTCCAGATTCTATAAATAGGAGTGGAATCCCATTAGTATATGCATTGTTAATGCAAAATCATATCAAATGCAAGAAAGTAAACGGCAACAAACATACAAGTAAAACAGAAGGAGTGATAAAATTTCTTGGCTTACTTTATCACTCTTCTAGACCTTGGCTCTCACTGTACTGTTTGGGGGCAGGGGGGTGGTTTGAACTGCAGCCAGAATGCAAGAAAAAGCAAAATAAATTAAACTATTTTTAAGAATAACTTTGCTTATGCAGTATTTTCACTTTTTGTATGAATTTAGAACTTAACCCGCATATAAATGTGATTGTGTTGTACTAAAAATTCTTCAGGGCTTCCATGGTGGCACAGTGGTTGAGCGCCCCCCTGCCAATGCAGGGGACACAGGTTCGTGCCCCGGTCTGGGAAGATCCCATATGCCGCGGAGCGGCTGGGCCCGTGAGCCATGGCTGCTGAGCCTGCGCGTCCGGAGCCTGTGCTCCACAGTGGGAGAGGCCACAACAGTGAGAGGCCCACCTACCGCAAAAAAATTCTTCAAACCTTAGGACAAGCTTGTGACAACTATAAATATTCACCTTTAAGATAAAAACAAAAGTTTTCTATCTAACAAATGGTAGAATACATACGTGGAGTTATATTAAATATAGTTACCTAAAACTATTTCTACCACTGTAGAGAAAAGAAATGTGCTTTTAAATGTTGTTTATACCTGTGGTAGATGAAATAATGGTCCCCCAAAGATGTCCACACCCTAATCCTCAGAACCTGTTTACATATTACCTTATAAAAAGGACTTTTCAGATGTGACTACGCTAAGGGTCTTGAAATGGGCAGATTAAAAGGACAAGGGTCTTTATAAAAGAAGGAGGGGGGCAGGAGATTCAGAGACAGGAAGGGAGATGTGATGATGTAAGCAGAGGTCAGAGAGAGAAAGGTTTGAAACTGAAGACGCTTCAATGCTGGCCTTGGAGGTGGAGGATGTGGCCACGAGCCAAGGAATGCAGGTGTCCTCCAGAAGCTGGAAAAGGCAAGGAAGCAAGATTCTCCCTAGAGCCTCCAGAAGGAGCACAACTCTTCTGCGCTCTTGATTTTAACCCATTTCAGACTTGCCTCCAGAACTCTGAAATAATAAATTTGCATTATTTTAAGCCACTAAATTTGTGGCAATTTGTTACAGCAACAATAGGAAGCTAATACGACACCTAATCTGGTTTTCCTCACAAGCCCCCACCAAATATTGATTAAGGAGAAAAAATGAAATAAAACAAAAAAGAAACTAAGAAATTCTAATTCAGATTAAAATTCATCTCACGTGGTAAATTAAAAAGAGATTTCAGGTCATGCTAAAAGATGCTGTCCAGGAAAAAAAAAAGTGCTGAGTCTCTCAAATTGATCACCTCTCACCTGCTCTTCTGCTTAATACAACGTCCACAGGTTTGTCTTAGGACATCTTCAGCTCTAAGTGTTCAGTTAGCGTAGAATTAAATATTAAGCAAGGAGTTAGGAGGTTGACACCTTTTGTCTTTTGATAAGTTTCTAAATAATGTCAGTACCTCTGAATTTATTTTGCTCCTGGGTTCATGGTCACAGGATGGCTGGGCACATTTTCAAAATAGGAAGAATGAAGATGGGGGTGAGTTGGAGGCATAAACATCAGTCTCTTGTGTCAAGAAATGCAAAAGCTTTTCTAGAAAATACCATCATGGGCCATTACTTGTGTCCATTTATATTTGGAAAAAAGGAAAAAAAAGAAAATGGGGGGAGGGCATAAATCACAGGAGGGAAAAGATGCAAGGCTTATGTGAAATAATGGCAGAGGGGAACTTCAGGCTCCCTAGGTGAAAGCCTGCTGGCCTCTGGCAAGGTACGCGTAGTCCACTTGTTGCTTGCCTTGCTGACTGCCTTTAACATTGAAACCTGGGCTGGTGCACCTCATTGTTTGGTCTCTTCTCTGGCCAGACCATACCAGGGCCCACATCTGCAACTCTTCAATTGAAAACCACACTTGGAATACTAGAGTGTCTTTGCCACCAGTCACAGAAATGGGAGCCCCTGAGAGTGTCCTGGGTGGCTCAGAGCTAAAGATTGACAATTTCAGGAGTAAGAAAACCCATTACTCACCTTGGCACTCTGTGAAAGAATAATTTATACTCTAGAATTTCTCTGTGGGCTCCAGCTGAAGCACCCTGCTGTTGTAAGGAATAATTATGTTACTTAATTTTTTTCTTTTCTTGATGATCAGTCAGGTGTGGACATGGAAAAGGACCACGGAGAGGTGTATGAAATTGAAAGACATTTGTTATACTTACAAGTCCTGGAAGAGGGAGATAGGGCATGCCAAGTTGGGGATCACATGGGAGGAGAGCCAAGAAAGTGGGCTTCACCAAGCAGGTGGGAAGCTGGGAGAGGATGAAGACCAGTGGGCAGGTGCTCTTATTAAGGGTCAGGGTGATAAACACAAACAAGAGGTGTGAAGGGATTTTATTGGTGTGTTTGTCATTAGGTCACACTCAGGAGAGGGCAAGAAGGGGTACTCACAGCCTGTTTGTGGGGAGCTTGAAGCATCAGAAAATAAGAAGTTTTAAAAACTTACAATTTACAGCCCCTGTAGAACTTTGTCTGAAATCCCACCTTTGCTCTACTTCTTTTCCTCCCTTTTGGTGCCTGCCTACCCGCTTACTGGTTTCTCCTAGGAGTGCTTCTTAAATACATCATTTCCCCAAGAATCCATGTGTTTGAATCTACTAGGAGCACAATGATTTCAAATATTGCTGTTGTAGAAAGATCTGCCATGTTGACCTGTATTCCTCTTTACCACTCTTTTGGTCATGTTGTCAAGTCTGTGAAAGACAGAACCCTGGATATCTACGCAGTTACCCAAATTATATTATCAGTGTGAGCAATCTGAAAATATTTGTTAGAAAAATGTCAAAAATATAATTTTGTAGATGTTAAAAACCCAGGTTTTCCCAAATATGAAGCATCTTTTTTCAAGTAACTGTATCTACAGACAAGCATATTTATGGACAAAGTAAAGTTACTAAATTATCCCTTTATTTACAGTGGAATTGAAAAATGAGTCAGCATGAAGTAAAGCCAGTTGTATAATATATTTTGGCAGGGTTTTTTTTTTGTTTTTTTTCCTTCAGAGGGGAAGAAAAGACAACAAAACTTGTCTTTGTCAAAGCCTGTCCCTAAAACATCTCATTTTTAGGCTTAGAGTAAAGGTTACACAAAAGTGCAAAGGTATTTCTCCTTGTTCATTCCCTTATCCTCAAAGCCAACTTGGGAACTATCAGAAGTGTGAAAAGTTCATGCTTATCAAAGATCATTCATGACAATTACTGAAAAATGATTTTTTGAGAAATTAAAACAAAATGGTTTTTCTTCCCCTTTTCTCCCTCAACTGACAATCATAGGTGACAGTTACCCATGTCAAAAAATATTTTCTTACTGGAAAGAAAACTGGTAAGGAGGGCCTGTCATTTTCTCTTTGTTCACTATTTACAGTTAGGAGAAAAAATGATTTATGATTATTGTAATTATATCTCTCTTTAGGAAAGCTGTACTAATTACATACTTTTTTTAGCCATTTTTCTTTCTGCAAGCTCTTCGTTAACCTAAGAAGTATATTAACAATTTTGTACCTCATTACTTTTCAAACCTCTGTGTGGGTCACAAATTGAATGGTCCAGGATCACTTAACGCATCAAGTCAGTTCAATGTGTTCATGATGCTTGTGGGCTGACATATTCACAACTGTGATATAGACTTTCCCTCAATAGATAGTATCTTCATAGATGTTTTGAAGGAGTTTACAGGAAATGAGTTTTGGGAAAAATGTTTTGTAATCTGTAGTTTCACCATAATGACAATGAACCTTAGGAGTCTGCCTGAGATGTGTTATCTGAGCTAATATTACCAGCTACCTATCCCTTTCATTTTATAACTTTATATCACATGTATAACTCCGGTTTTCTCTATTGTCGTTTGTGATTCATCCTTTTTTTTTTTTTTTTTTTTTTTAATGGTTCCATTCTGCTGTTGCCTCCTCTCCTGCAAAACTGCTTTGGGCCATAGAGATAATAGAATATTGTTTTGAATTAACATTTCCTTGAAATGAAATTTCTGTGTGTTTACAGAATATTTTTTTAAGTACTACTTTTCCAAGATAGTTTTATTTAGGTAGCATCAGAGCAGTTGCATCTAAAAATTTTTGATTTTTAGTGTAGTAGAGAATATTGGGTTAGGAAATAAACCTCATACACCTCCAAAGATAAGAAGCAGCCCTTATTGAAGAAATTGCGTTAATGTTTTCTAAATGCTGCCATTTACTTAGTATTTAAATGATCTGATATTCTTGGAAAACATTAAAGTGTCTTCTTTGTCATCTTACTCAGTCGTCCCAACTCTGAAGTGGGTACTGTTATTTTTCACTTTAAGTACGAGGAAACTGAGACTCAGAGAAGTCAGTGATCTCCCCAGGAGCCAAATGGCTATAAAGTGGAAGAAGCATTTCAATTGACATCTTCTTGCCTCTGTAATACTCAAGTTCTCCCCTTTAATCCTCCTAAGATCCATATGAAGTTGGTATTATTCCCCATTTACAAATTAGAAAACTAGGTATGAGAGATTAAGTTAAATGCAAGTAAACAACAGAACCAATACATGTAATCTCCTTTTTCCAATAAATGATAGTAACCATCATTAACGTATACCTGAAAGAAAATGCTCATATGTGTTCTGAATTTAAAAACTAGTAATAAACACATGTGAAAAGTTTTAAAGAGCTCTATCCCATGCAGAGGCTTAGGATTGTATCTAATTTAATGCATGGTTTAAAAAAAAAAGAGGGGAGGGAGAGGACAGCATGAATTATCTCCAATAAATGAATTGTTTAGTTTGCTCAAAGTAAATGAAGACAAACAAGCGAACAAGCGGATAGGTCCACAGCTAGGTCCCACTGTTGTCAAATCAAACAATAACAGCCAAAGTGAGGTTGTTTTGTCGTGTTGTCTAAAATAAATTACCATGTCACCTTGAGTGACTCATTTGAGAATAACAAAATCACATGCTCATGAATATATTCATCCAAATGAATTAAATGTTGAAAAGTATGAAGGCTATCACAATATTTCATGCTAAGAAACAATGAGAAAATCAGCATTTTTTCTTTTTTCTGGTTTTTACATTACCTTTCTGTGTTTTTATTTGTATTGGCTTATGACCTTGTGACCCCCACCAAATGAATGGATTGAAATACTATTGTAACTTTTCTTTAAGATTGGGAGGATGGCAGAAACAAGACCAGTGGAGTATTTTATGTCCATCATTACATAGCAAGAGCTTTATACACAGTAGTTATTCCTTACATTTTTCTTATACACAAAAGTTATCTCAAAGAAATATAAGAAACTTAACAGAAAGCAATTTATTTAGGGCAGTTTTCAACATTGCAAATAAATAACGACTTTGACTATTCATGTTGGAAAAGGATAAAAGGACATTTAGCATGTATAAAAAGAAATTCAAAAAATAAATAAGAAAATGGGTTAACAACTAGAAAAGAATTCTAAAGCTTGTGGAAAAAATATTCCGATCCATATGTGTTAACAGTTATTTAAAACACCGAATTTAGGAAAGTAGTAATCCAATTCCATTTCACAAAAAATGAGCTCCCAAAATAGGTAAAGCTTTATTATAGGCATTAGTAAAATGCTCTGCAGAGAGGGTTAAAAAAGGAAGAAGAAGCCTGAGAGAGACATGGTGCTCATTCTCAAGTCATTTACAATCTAGGGAGGAAACAGTAATACTGTTCAAAATAATTCAAACACATACATCACTTAACCTTTCAAAATTACTTTCTCATATGTCATGTCATACTGCCCTCTCAACAACCCCGAATAATAGGCCAGAAACTTGCTATTTCCCCTGATTTACATACAAAAAGGGAGGGGCAAAGGTGGGAGAAATTAAATGACTTGCTTAAGTCACTTAGTAGAACCACACTGTAGAACAAAGACTGACGTTAATTGTTCTCGCTGCAAAGGTTATAGAATGGTGCAGAGGAACTCAGCACATGTGGATGGCTCACAGCCTCAGACCCTCCTTTCCATCTTATAATAAAAATCTCTCATCTTTATTCTCTCTCCTGGCATGCATGACCTTCAAGAAACATAAGTACAGCTGGGTCAGAGTGAAAATAATTTTCTTTGATGAAAAGAATGAAAACCCTGAGAGCTGAGTAAAAAGAGAAAATTTAATTATTGACCAGGTCAACACCATCAGGGGGATGACTTATTGGAATCTGCAGTGTGTCTTAAGTAGAAGGAGCTGCTCTGTTGGGAAGTTGGCTGGGGATACACATGATAAGTGGGACAGTGGGTTGAATAGCATCCCCCCACAATGCATATCCAACTGGAAACGCTTAATGGGGCCTTATTTAGAAATAGGATCTTTGCAGATGTAATTAGTTAAGTCATTTTGGATTCTAATGATCCCCAAATCGAATGTCTGTTGTCCTTGTAAGAAGGAAGGAGTACATATAGAGATACATGGGGATAAAGGCCATGTGAAGATGGAGAGAGAGATAGGAGCCAACCAGCTACCAGATGAAGAACGCTAAGAATTGCTAGGAGCCCCTAGAAACTAGGTAAAGGCACAAAAGGATTCTTGCCTAGAATTTTCAGAGGGGGCCTGGCCCTGAACATTTTCATTCCAGGTTTCTAGCCCTCTAGAACAGTGAGAAGATACATATCTGTTGTTTTCAGCCAGCCAGTTTGTGGCATCTTGTGGTAGCCCTGGGGAGCTAATGCACATGAAGCCCTAGAAGGAAGAAAAGCAGCAACACCCTCTCCCAGAAATTCAGAAAGTGTACTTGCCTCGGGGAAAGTGTTGGTGGAAGGAGGGAGTATGGGAGGAGCACATGAGGAAGCTGCTGGTAGAGAGGGTCATCAAGGAGAGAAATTGTCCTTATCAGGTGACTGTAATATTCTAAGCTGTGTATCTGTAATTTTACACGTGTTTTCTCTCTTCCTTCTCACCACAGTCCTGTGACATACGTTTGACATCCCTTTTTAAAGTGAGGCTTAGATAGCCTAGGTTCCTAGCTCAAAGTCACAAAATAATAAATGACAAAATCAGGAACCAAATCCATTCTTCCTGTTTCCTAGACAGGTGTTCCTTAAGCCTGTAATTAAATAGCCCTCCAAGAATATAGTAAATATTTCTTTCCTGGAGACTTTTAAAACTAGTCAGGACACAGCAATTAAGGGACTCTCAGGAGAAATAGTCCTCTTGGGGCAGAGAGATGAAATTGGATATCCTAATAGTTCTTTTCTAAGTCTAATTATTCTCAATCTGTGTAAGGCGTTGACTAAATGCAAGTTCATTATCATTTTTTTCTACGTTAACTGAAAAACAAGATTGATTGACACTTTGGAAGTATTCAACATTTATATGCAGGAAATTTAGGAGACTTTAAACACATTCAAAAAAGCTTTTCTTAAGATAGCTCGTACTGTTGTTTGTTTTGTTTTTTACAGTGAAACACTCTGCACAAAAAAACAGATGCTTTCTAAAATTTCTTACTGCTGTTCTTTCCAAGCTGATGACCTTGGTGTACTCAGGACCTTGTAGGCAGTATGTAGTCTTCCTCAGCTGGAAAAGAAAGTAAATACTGTGCTTCTTACCTAAATTCCTCTGTGTTCACACACAAATTCTGGCTTACTCTCTTTGCCTCTCAAATGTACTGATTCTGACCTCTATTCACAACAGATAATAAGAATATTATAAATTGTGATTATATTTAAAAGTGTCTTCATATATTTTGTTTCATCCAATGCACACTACAGTATGTAGTACTCACGTTTCAAAAAAGAAAGAACATCTGGCAATGAAAGTGACGTTGCATAAAAGCACAGGTGATGAGTGTCAGTGTTGAACTCATAGCTTGGTAATATTACTTTAATCTTTTAAAAAAATCATCCCTCAATTTTAACTAGAATAAGTTTGATGTTTACATTGGCCATTTCTATGCTAGAAAGAAAAAAGAAAAGAAAAATAAAATAAAACAACTTAGTAAAATTATGAAGGCTACCATTTGTGTTTCTTATCCCACTTTGGTATCCTAAGCATGCTGATCTCCTATAAAATAAAACACATCTCAAGAAGAATAGATTCTTTTAAGACTTATCTCCCTAAAAGAGAGGTATATCTCTCACCTGTTCATCCAGGATTATGATGTTTTGCAAAAATAAGTTTTGTTCACTTAGATTAAATGTCTCCTTGACCAATATAATTAATTCCTAAATAATACCTAAAGTACATTTTCTTCTTGGGACCTCTTAGAGTTGATAAAATAATTAATTATGAAATTGACATCCTTCCCCACCTCTCATCTTGACATGTTAAAAATTTTTAAATTAATATGTAGGTATACTTCGAGTATGCTTTGAACACTAACTTCTGATTCATATCCACTAAGAACATGGAGACCTTACCTAAGAGTGAGTGGGACATGTACTGTGCTGACCCAACCAATCTTCTTAAGACAAGGGCAGATCAAGCCAATATCCCCGGAACCATCCTTGTTTTCTCTCATCTGCCCTCTAATACCCAATCATTCAGTCCTAGCTTCTCTACTGCATCGATATAAGTCAGATATGCTAATTCTGTCCATCTCCTCTGTCCCCACCCTCATCTGCCACTATCTCTCACTTGGACCACAGAAACTTGTCTCTAACCCTCTTGTTTGTCACCTGTCCTCCACGGTCAGGAAAGTCTCTCTAAAGCTCAAATATGATCGCATCACTCAGGTGGCTAAAGCCCTTCAATTGCTTCCAAGTGCTCTCAGGATAAAGCCCATGCTCTCTAACATGATGCGTGGGTCCTGTCACAATCTGGCCCCATCCTACCTCCCTACTTTCCATCCTCCCTTACCTTTCTCTCCCTCTCCCCCCACATATATCCCCTTCCACCTGTTGCTCTAGCAATGTTGAACTATTTTCAGCTTAAAGAAGGCTCTGGGCTCTCACATCTCTAGACTTTTCTACGTAACGATTCCTTTGCCTGAAATATTTGTTTAGCTGTAAAATTTCTACTCTTTATTCATGTTTTGGAAAAAGACCATTTCCTCTATGCAGCATTCTCTGAATCCTGACTCAACCCTGACTACATCATGACGCATTAGTTGACTGTCCTCTGCCATCCCACACTACCTTAGTTACTAACAGTGACCAGTTCTTTGCTCAATTACGGATTGGGATATAATAATCTAAATTCTAGAGATGTGTCTTGCTCTCACATTCATTGTACCTTCAAGATACTCAATTAATATTTCATGTACATATGTATGAATGAATGAATGAAAGGATATATAGCATATCTCAGACACAAACTGTTTGACATACAATATAAGACATAAAACGTAACATATGTATGTTTATAAGACATACAAACTTACGATATAAGACATCCACCTTAATGTGAATATAATTCTGCACTCTAGACAGAAAAGTGTTCTCCTACACTATGTTCTTTTAACTAGGTCTCCCTAACTATTCTTCATTGATTCCTCCTTCACAATTTCACCCAACCACCCTAATAACACTTTTTCAGTCTCTGTACAATTATGAAAAATGTCCTCTGAAGCTGGGGTATGGTATTTGAATAGATGAGGCTGTCATTACATAGATGCAGTTAGGTTCATTGAGAGGAGCCATTGGCTCATCCTGAATCAGGATGCTGCCAAAGTTTGACAGATGCGGTCAAAGGACTACCTGGCACTTTAAAAGGTCAGAGAAGTTAGGCATGACCGACTTCTTCACAGATGGCTGAGGCTGTCAACTCTACTTGAAATAATCTATCCTGAAGGTGATGGAGATGAGTTGGCCTGCGTTAGCCCCGAGGAGTTCTGTATTTCTAATGACTTGTGTGTCACTCCCTGCCTCTGCTTGCCCCAGACATCTCTCTGTGAAGACATCCACACGGTCACTTGGGGCCCCACCTAGACCTTTTCAGGAATCTTATGGGACAAGCCTAGCTTTGAAACTCAACTTCTCAGTGTAAGGAAAGGTCATGAGAAAAGAAGTCTTTCAGTGGTTCAAATCTTGTTTCTACACACCTTCTCTTTAAACTGAGGAGGGAAGAAATGAGCACAAAAGAAGCTATAACTTGATTTGACTGAATTTAAGCATTAATGAAAAAGCTCTTTGCACTATTTCATTACTTCATTCAACATGTATGTACTAATCACCTACTCCATCCTAGATTCTGGGCTAGATACTAGGGTTACAGAAAAGTATGACACATATCCTTTGAGGATCTCACAGTCTGGGTGGGGATGAGGTAGACAGGAAGTCATGGAAAACTAAATATTAAACAGCATGATAAGTGACTGCAATTATTGGACCTAATTTATTCATTTAATCAATAAGCATTTCCTCAGCATCAATAATGGGTTGGGCTCCACGCTGGATAGTGGTATATAGAAGTTGTAAGAAAGCATTGTGCCCTCAAAAAAAAAGGCAATAAGATAATGATATTATGAAGAGAAATATACTATGAAGGGAGGGATTGTATGGTACCCATTTCTGATCCTTCTTATCTCTGGGATAAACATTTCCCTATACACATTAAAATAATTTGATGACATCCCTCATTGGCAGGTCATGTTTTGCTCATATCAGTGACTCAAGGCAAAGGGAAAAAAGAAAAGGTAAAAATACAGACTGGATTTCAGGAGTATTGGATGCCCTCCATTCGTTTCCTGAACACCTCTGTGGCTTTGGAAAGCATCTATCATGGAGAGCACTTCATTGTCTTTGGGGCTGACATTCAGGGTCAGAATGTCATTCCCTGAAGGGAACTGATAAGAATAAAGCCAAACTCTTTGCCTTGTCAGAACTATGTTATGAATGCAACTTTACCTGCCCCAGTGGGTCTGAGACCCAGCTGCAAATCAGTATCACTAGAGAGCTACTGAGTACACCTCAGGAATACTGACCCAGTGCCTGTGGTGAGATCGGGAATCTGTATTGAATATATTTCCCAGGTAATCCTGATGTACGGCTTGTTTGGAGTCACCAACCTCAGTTTTAACACCAAACTTGGGCATGGCATTAAAGACCCTTCCCAATCTGGCCCCAGCCCATCTCCCTAGAGAGATCTCTTGTTATGGCCATGCTATCATCCCATCCCAGTGTCAGAAACAGCCTGTACTCCAGGCTCACCTTTGTTTCCCACTGCGTTAGTACATGCTGTGTTTACTCTGTTTTCCCTGTAAGACACATCAAACTATGTCCTCCTTTAAAGGCACAACCCAAGTTTCTCTAGCCTGAAAAGTCATTCCTGACTTTCCGGGCCAGCCTAAGCTGCTTCCTTCTCTATGTTCCCAGAGAACACACTCTGTTTAAACCTGGATTGTAAACACATATTTCTCCCATCTGGATCATAACCACCATGGGTATTTCCATGCCCTTGTATTAAAATGCCTAATAATTATTCTGGCAATATAGTAGATAGTTAATAAATGATTATTAGGTCAATGATTAGGACTTAGGAGCAGGTGAGCCGTTACCAAAATCAGGGCATAATATCACAGTAGGAATTTGGTCACAGACTGATTTAGTACCAGTGTTGGAGAAACTGGGGAGCTGGATAGCTTATTAAGAGAAGAAAGAACCAGTTATAAACTGAGTCTCTTAACATGTGGGTTAAAAAGATTTAATAAAATGTTAGATCTGATGTTGAACTATCCCAACCCAACTAATGCTTTGCACATATAACCTATTCTGTGTAGGATTGTTCTAGATTCTGGGGTAGTCTAGGTGCAAATGTAGCAGTAAGATGGCCCCAGAATGTGAAAAAAAAAAAAAAAAGAGAACAGGGAGATATCCAGGACATGAAATGGAAAATGTGTCATCTATACTTGTAAGTTTTCTAGTTCTTATTGAATATTTTTCCTCACCTCCTTTCTCAACCAGGTTTGGGTTGCCCCTTTCCTCTCCATAAAGTATCTCCTAACACTGGGATGAATATAAACTTGCTCATAGCTCTTTGCTATGAGAATCTTATATCCAGGTAATTGTGGACTCCATGGTGTCCCTGGAAACCACGGCAAAGAGCAAACATTAGCTTTATACAGTTATTGTCTTTTTTTTTTTTCTTTTCTTCAGTGTTTCACACTACAACGTTAAGAGAAAATGTGATATTGTATGGAATGGATTAATTAATAGCTAGAGCCAATAACGATTTTAGTGACAGGTCACTCCTTTGGTGGAACTATCTCCAGAATCATAAAACCATTTTTTTTTTTTTTTTGCTCATGTTATATACTTAAGTAGCACATTCAGTCTAGGTGTACACAATCATATAGACATATCAAAGAGAGAAGGGCTGGCTGGGATGCAGGGGGTCTAGGCATGCATTCTAAAGCCACCACCAGGGCCTTATACAAAATTAAGCTCTATGGTTAAATACTGCCAGTGTTCTGTACTGATAACTTTGGCTCTTCTCTCTCTTATCATCGGTCTAAGGGTCCATTTGCTTCAGAATAAATGCATCATACATGTAGAATTCTTTCTCTTTTCATCTAGTATAAGTTATTATATCCATAAGCCTATGTGAGAAGATACATTTCATTTCGTAACTAGTTATGACCAATTTATGATCCAAGCTCTGCATCGAAAAGTTAAAAAGTAGGCTCAGAGAGAGATTCACAGTTGATCAGCAATGCCTTTTCTGTGTGCAAGAGGTGGGGAATGATGGCTCCTGTTCTAGATACTTGCTATCCCTGACACAAACCAATCCATAACACTATAAATATATATTTGCTCTATAGCATAAGCCCTTGTTGTTACCGGGCATCACCAAATTCAGTTTTGGAGACAAAATGGTAGACTGGGAAAATCCCAGTTTGCCTTTTACTAGTTGTTCTTGGACTCGAAAGTTTACCCCCTCTAAAAAAAAGAGAACAAAAAGGAAAAAAAAATCATTCAAGCAAGCAGTTGATGTGGGCATAAGTGAGAAATGCAATTTTATAAAATCTTAAAAATCAGATAGCATATGAAGAAAGGTTTCACATTTTCAAATGCATTATGAAGATACTGGGAATTTGAGGTAGTTCTAAAAGAAAAGAATGAAGCAAAGAGATTTTTTTTTATAATAAATATATAAAATGGAAGGTTTTTGCATTTTGAACCATATCATTTTCTACTAAAAGGGATTGAATGATCAGAGAGTATTGATGCGATCAGGTGACAGTTTTTGTGAGCATGGTTTTGTTTTTAATTATTACTGTGTTGTTTTCTATAATTTTTAAAGACTATTATCAATAAACAATAGTGACCCTATTCTTGCAGAGCAATACGAAGCATAGTTAGAATTAATGTAGGTAATGAATTAATTACTTCCAAAATAAAAAAAACAGCAATAAGCATACTTTGCTTAGACACGCTGGATTTCAACATCTGATAGAAAATATTTACATATATTATTTATTTTTATTTTACTAGTAGCCCTGAAAATAGATATTAGAATTTCACCCATTTTGCAGATGAGTAAAATAAGAAATAGATTCTTAAATGTTCTAAGATTGCTCAGCAAATGTATGAGACAAGACTTGACCCAGAACTTTGATTCCAAAGCCCAGGCATTGTCTATTTCACATTGGTTTTCAGAACATTTTATCCACATACTTATCTCAGGGAGTAGATCTCCTTAGCATAATACCCTAGAAAATCCACTGTAAAGCACCTTTGGGTGACAAGTCTTTAAGATATAATTAAGTTGTACTGTTTGTTTTCAACGATTGAAATAGTAGAGTTGAAGCTAGGTAAAGCTTTTATTAAATGTCTTTTTTTAATGTATAATAAGTTAAAGCAAGTGGAAATACACAATTTGATTCAAGCACTGTTTTTCCCATAATTTTATTTAACAAATAATGTGCTATCTAAAACCATTTCCTCAAGACTCTTCTGTCTCCTACCATCAGAGTTGTATTCCCCAGACACAGGGCCAGCTAGCTCTTCCTTCATGTTTAACACCCTTCCTGTGTCTTGAACCAATCTTTTCCTTAGTAAGGATATAACAATAGCCCTAGCTGAGCAATCCTGGTAATATAGCAACAAGTCACCCTTTTAGAGCAGAAATATCATATGTAGTTGAACCTAATAAACTTGTATTTAAAGACCAACTTAGCAGTTAGAAACTGTGCATCTTTGGACAAGTTATTTTTTATCTCATCCAATCTATTTTCTTCTAATGTAACTCGTATGTAAGTTAAGAAGACATCACACATCAAGTACTAAATAATGTTAGTTTTCTTCTCTAGGTCCTTGCACCATGATTTTCAAACAAAATTGCGATGAAATGCTATTGTCCCATAGTTACTCCTAAATGGTCTGCTTTTGTATTCCTCAGTGACCCCACATTTGGATCTAAAGAAGCCTCAGTAGAATTCCAGAGCAGAGCTCTCCAGAATTTCTGCATGGGGTCTGTGCCTCACTGTCTCCTGAATACCCCAGGTGTGTTTCGCCCCAGGATTCTGTGGGTCAGCTGCCTCTGTGTCCTCACACCATATGTGGGGCCTGAGTCAGGAAAGAGCTGAGAAGCTAATTTCCTTTGAAGGAAAGCTTATGTCATGGGAGCATGATGAGCAAGGAAGAGAATGGCCTAAAGTGAGGTTAGATGACGAGCAAGCTCATACTGGTGGTCATGGAAAGGAGCTCAGAGTTCACTGTGAACGCAGGAGAGCCTGGGAAGCCATGGTAGTTGTTAAGTGAGAGACAAGATGTGTTGAAATTGTTCCTCTGCCCGTTGTTACGTGATTTGAGTCAGTTCATGTAGCAGCTTCAAGCCTCAGTTTCCACATCAAGAAAGAGAGAGTCTGACACCTCAGCAACTTAACCCACAGGGTGATTGCAAGGATCACATCAGAGAATATACATGGAAAGCCTTGGCAACTTGTAAAGTCATATGAGCAAAATGTCATAATGGCCGTGGTTATCTCCTGGCAAAATGTTATCAGCCTGAAAGTAAAGATGGAAAATGGACTCCTTGATTAATTATTTGTCTTCATTTCACTTTCTTTTATATCACATGATGTTGGGAGGAATAGATTCCTGCCACTTCAACACTCCTTAGCCAGGGCTGGCGGTCCAGCAGAGGGCAAACCTGCCCAGAGCGTACAAATGATTAGGGCTGGCACTGGACACAGGACGTGGGGGACTTCGTAACATTTGTAAAATGACCATTTCTCTGAAGCTACTAAAAGGATAGGAGTTCCTTTTTTTGCTGCCGCCACTTGGAGATAAGACAGACGAAAGCTTTCTTCATTAACACCTGTGGCTTTCTCTTCGATCATTTATTCATTCATTCACGTGTTCTTTCATTCCACACACTTAACTGAGCATCTGATTGATGCTTCAAACCCTCTCATTTCTCATCTGTAAAAGGAAGACTAGTAATGACAGGTAATATTTATATATATGTTTAAGCATATTCTGGGAATTATACTAATAATTTACATGTATTATCTTGTTTAATTTTTCCAATGTCCTCTGATGTAGATAGTCATTATAATTACATACCTTTTACACGTGAGGGATTTGAAGGTCATGGACCAGCCCAGGTCATTCCACTCCTGCGTATATATCCAGGATAAATAGAAACACTAATTCGAAAAGATACATTCATCTCAATGTTCATAGCAGCACTATTTTCAATAGCCAAGATATGGAAGCAAACTAAGTGTCCATCAACAGATGAATGGATAAAGGAGCTATGACACACACACACACACAATGTAATATTACTCGGCCATAAAAAAGAAGGAAAATTCTGCCATTTGCAGCAAAATGGATAGACTTGGAGGGTATTATGCTAAGTAAAATAAATCAGACAGAGAAAGACAAATACTGTATGGTATCACTTATATGTGGAAACTAAAGAAATACAACAAACTAGTGAATATAACAAAAAAGAAACAGACTCACAGATACAGAGAACAAACCAGTGGTTATCAGTGGGGAGAGGGAAGGGAGGGCAATATCAGGGTAGGGGATTAATAGGCACAAACTATCCTGTATAAAATAAACTACAAGAAAAAAATTTTAACAATAAGCTACCAGGATATATTGTACAACACAGAGAATATAGCCAATATTTTATAATAGCTATGAATGGAGTATAACCTTTAAAAATTGTGAAACACTATGTTGTACACCTGTAACATATAATGCCGTACATCACCTATACTTCAATAAGAAAATTTTTAAAAACATTCATGGACACACACACACTAAATAAATAAATTAAATAAATAAATAAATGGCATCAGAACTGGACTTGAGCTCAGCTCTCTTTGACTTGAAAGCCAAATTTTGAACAACACGCTGACACCAACTTTAGTTCAAGTGAGGATGAAAGGTGAGAGCATGTGTCAGATGTTTCAGTACTGTGGTATCCAGCCTCTCCAGCTTCTTGGATGATGTCTTTTCCTTCCAGCTTTTCCTAATTCCTACAGTCAGGGACAGGCAGCTTAGCTTGATAGGTAATTTTTCCATGGAGTAAGAAACATTTAATAGACACACTATAAGTACATAAGACAACTCCCAATTCCATGATATCCCATTACTTTAGCTTGAATTCACAAGTGGCATGTAGTATAACAATGGCGAGCAGGCTCTGCAGCCAGACTGCCACTGTTGAATCCTGGCTCCATGTGTTACTAACTGTGTGATGTTTCTTATTTAAGTTCTCCATGCTAGGGGGGCTTCCCTGGCGGCACAGTGGTTAAGAATCCACCTGCCATTGCAGGGGACACGGGTTTGAGCCCTGGTCCGGGAAGATCCCACATGCCGCAGAGCAACTAATCCGGTGCACCACAACTACTGAGCCTGTGCTCTAGAGCCCGCGAGCCACAACTACTGAAGCCCACACACCTAGAGCCCGTGCTCCGCAATAAGAGAAGCCCCTGCAATGAGAAGCCTGCCCACTGCAACAAGAGTAGCCCTTGCTCACCGCAACTAGAGAAAGCCCACACACAGAAATAAAGACCCAAAGCAGCCAAAAATAAAATAAATAAATACAATTTCAAAAATACTTTAATAAATAAATAAATTCTCCATGCTAGGTATACTACTAAGAGTATCTCTCTCATAGAGTTGTTATGGGAATTCAATTTCTTCATATAGTGATTGACACATAGCTAGTTCTCAATAAATATTAATTATCAACATAGCTTTTATTTATGTGATATGAGTGCTGTTCTAGCAGTTCCAGTCTCAGGCTGGAAAGCAGTACATGATTTCTTCTGGATGCTACCTTTACCCGTGGTTGATCTTCAACACCATCAATGTGAACTCTCACCTGTTGAATTACTATCCTTCTGTATCTCACACTTGCACGCTCTCCAGCCGTGTGATAAATGGTCATTCAATAAACACTGACTCTATAGACTAGAGTGCATGACAGGTGCTAGGAATATAAGAGAAGATAGATCTCTGCTTTCAAGAGATACAGGATTTAATGAATGCTGGGTGACCATTTAGCTGTTTGTCAAGCCTTCTGTGAAGGGAATTGTGACATTGAATGGCATTTGCGGTAGTTGACCTACAGACTCTATGTT
Source organism: Neophocaena asiaeorientalis asiaeorientalis (assembly GCF_003031525.2). Lineage (NCBI taxonomy): Eukaryota > Metazoa > Chordata > Mammalia > Artiodactyla > Phocoenidae > Neophocaena > Neophocaena asiaeorientalis. Next base: position 451,813 of record NW_020176572.1, on the reverse strand, counting down.
AAAGAGTCCCCTTTCTATCTTTCTCCAGCTCAAAACTATCTGACAGGTTGGATCAGGCATAAAAAATGAAAGCTTTTATTATTGCCACAGAGAGGCAGCTTGGTCAGTTGGGAAGAGATCAAGTTTTTCTGTTAAGAGACCTGAGTTCAAATCTTAGCTCTGCTATTGAGGAGCTGTGACCTTGGATCAGGTCCTTAACTTCTTTGAGCCTTTATCTTCTGTGAGGGAGAGGCTTTATAGAAGGAGAAAACTATCTGATAGAGACTTTGTGAAGACAAGTCATGAAGCAAGTAAAGCACCAAGCACAGTTCCTGGCACACAGTGGGGCTCAGGCAACGCCAGCTGCGGGGGTTGGGAGGGCAGCAGCAAGCAAAAACAATAATATCAGTGGCAGGATGGCCTTGGCTACAGCAACAGATGTGGCAGCAACTTTCTTCTTCTCTTTGTTTGTTCAGATGCTGCCTTTATAATGGTAATGCATTACTTTAAAATTCAGAGTCCATTCTAGTGATAAAGAAAAATGATAGTGGGTTTCCCTATAATTAATGGCATTTTTTAGCATTTCAGTATGATTATAAATAGAATATAAGATGCCTTCTATGGTGAATACATGTCTCTCTAGTTTTCTAGATTTATGAATTTAGCCCATATCACATTAATTATTGTGGGTGTATTACATGGATGTGAAATATCTGGAATAATAGGACTTTACTGTTAGTAGACCTCTCAGGAGCTCATGACAAACATCCTTATGATAGCAACACATGCTTGAGTTTAATGAGAACAATCACTGACAATTAATGGTTCTTGTGCTTTCAGTAAATTTCACACTTGCAAATTTTATATTCTTTATTTTCATCTTTATGGTTTCGGTTTGTGACTTGTGTGAAATTTATGCCAGATCTCCTTACCGAGGAAGAAAATGTTTATGGAATGTGTACTATGTGCCAGGCTTAAGTGTTATATATTTTACATATGTGAGTATATATGAACATGTAAGTACGTTTGAACCACAAAGCAATTAGACATCCCTTTATGTACAAACAAGAAAACTGAGACATGGTGAGATTCATGACTTATCAATGTGAGTGTCCATGCTAGAATTAAAAGTTGAGTTTCGTCTTTCATTCAATAGAAGATAAATTAGACTATTGCAAAAAGATTCCCTTTTTATCAACCAAATTTCTGCTTGTAGTAGACTCTTCAGCTTTACATATAGTAACCTTCTAGTGATCCCTGGGTCATATTGGTCTTAAGCTATGTGCATAAGGAATTGATAAAAAAATCTGTGAATTTAATGTTTTGACATATTTTGGAACCTCATCTGTGTGTACTGCAAGGTCAAAAGCTATGGCTATATCTAGAAGAATATACTATTGTTCCTTGTTCTCTTGGTGCAGGAAAAGGAATTCTTATTGAGGACAGGTTATGAAAAGCTATATCTTGGCATTGGATAACCTGATGCTCTAAGTGGAAGATTCTTCCTGGACCCCAAATATCACTCTGCTGCTCTTTCCCCATTTGTTCATTTCAGCTATTATATAATTTTCAGATACATTGCTGATGAAAAGGAAACATCATGAACATGTTTTAGACAAATAATATGGATTTTTTATTTTAAGGACAACAGAAAGAGAATGTGATATAGCAGCCAAATCAGAAAATGTGATTAGGCAAAGGAAAATAAATGGTAGAACTATCATTATAGCTAGAAAGAAGAACTAGCTCCCTTCATGTTTTATTAATCTGGAGTTAGTCATAATTGCCTTTGTATTGATATAGAGGCAAAATTCATACCACAGTATCCAATTTTATTATCTCCAGGGCATGCATATTATTTGAAATTTTCCTGTTTAACTGTTTGAATCTTGATTATGACTTCCTCCCCTCATAAGAATGTAAGTTCCATGAGAGTAGATACCTTTTCTGCTTTGTTTTCTGTTATAGGCCCAAAGGCTAAAGTAATGCAGGCATATAGTTGGCACTCAACAAATATTTACTGAATGAATGAATGGCTACCTTTCAAACTTACATATTCATTCACTATACCATCATTTAAGGAGTGTATACTGTGTGCCAGAGTAGGTATATCTACATAATACATGCACATGTGTATGCAAAAATGAGAGGCAAAATTGCATAACAGGTAAATTTGTAAACTCAAAATAGTGTCTGGACCACTTGTTACATGAACTCAGAAAGTCCCACGACTTTTCTGTGGCAGTTATCTGTTCACTACCCAGGTGACAGTTCTTACAGCATCTGGGCTGCTGTAAGAGTCTCAGGTTCTGCCTCCAGTCCTCACTGGGAAAGGACCCTGGTATTAAAGACACTGGCCTGCGATGGGCCTGGAACCCTCACCTTGGTCCTTCCAACCCCTTCCCTGGAGGCTGGGTACCACTTGCCGCTTTCCAGATATAATCTCAGGATCTTCTGATCGTACGGCTTGGCCAAATCTCAGATGCCCCCAACTGCCATCATCTGACATCTTACATCTGATGCCTTAGATGTCAATATCTCAAGTCAAACTAAAGTTTATTCCTCGACTCTTCTCAGTCTACCAAATTGAATAGCTGGTCCCTCTGTAGCCAACTAATCCAGTGAACTTCCCTCAGTTTCCATACTGTACTTGCTACTGATTCAGTGCTATGAGAAGAGGAAAATATGGATGTAAAAGTGTGTAACTTTGTGCTTGTGTGTATCCAGATCAAATCTAACATGAGCCATTGGACACCCTTGAAAAATAGGTTCCTCTTGACATGTGAAGAGTGTAATTTTCAAGGTCAACTGCAAACAATCTCCACCATGAACTATAAGGCGCATTCACACCTCAAGTGACTATTTTCTGCTTTTTTAACCTAAGCTAAATACAATAAGCTGTAGAGAGATCCTCACTAATGATAGAAATTATCTGATACTGAACTTTAGCTCAAGATTCCAGTTCTGCATATCCAGGAGCTACATTAGAAATTTGGTCTCGATTCCATATTATGAAGTCCAGAGTCTCCTTAAGATTTGGGGTGGTAAAGATGCTCAGTGTCATATAGCTTTCTAAATGTTTTCACTTTATTGACCACTTCCCAAAAAGAAGAGGATAAGACTATTGAAATGAATAGATTATATTCAGCTTGCTATTTATGGAATGAATAAATCCTTGATAAATCCCTACAGCCCAGCAACATACCTGGCATCTGCCAGTACTCGGTAAATGTTGGTTGAATGAAAGAATGTCAGTCACTGATCTTTTTCCTCATGGGTCATGGGAGCTGAGAAAGACCAAGGTCAGAGATAATGAGACTTCACAACCTCATGGCCACAGTGAGAATTATGGAAGTGCTTTATAAGTGAGTTATTTGAAGCTCAGTAGGGAAAGATTCTTCATCCTCTCGGATCTCTGCTGTCACTTTACAAAGAGAAATAAAGACTTATCTTGATGACAGGGGACATTTGGGGATAAAGATACCGAATATGTTCTGAGTCTGGACCTCTCAGAGGGCAGTGGGTGAAGCAGTTTGAATAACAGAAGAGTCAATCCTTAGAATCCTCCACAGAGGCTCAGAGAGATGCGTAAAGCACTTGGGATTTGATTTTACTTTTCAGGATTTTCTATTTTGTTCTTGTATTTGCTGTCGCTGAGTGGAACAGAAAGCAAACCCAGTAAAGTGTTCAGGTTGTATAGTTTTGCCTTTTTTCTTTTTTTTTTAAGGGGAAAGGAAAAAGGTCATAGAAAGCCTTGTGAGGAAGATGCCTTTTTTTCTGATACAAATATCTGTACAACATTTTGAAATGGAATGTAGAACCTTCTCATCTTCCTTGGGAAATTTTTAATGTACAAAGAATCTGAAGACTTTTTTTTTTTTTTTTTTTAGAAGATGTTGGGGGTAGGAGTTTATTAATTAATTTATTTTTGCTGTGTTGGGTCTTTGTTTCTGCACGAGGGCTTTCTCTAGTTGTGGCAAGTGGGGGCCACTCTTCATTGTGGTGCACAGGCCTCTCACTATCGCGGCCTCTCTTGTTGCGGAGCACAGGCCCCAGACGCGCAGGCTCAGCAGTTGTGGCTCACGGGCCTAGTTGCTCTGCAGCATGTGGGATCTTCCCAGACCAGGGCTCGAACCCGTGTCCCCTGCATTAGCAGGCAGATTCTCAACCACTGCTCCACCAGGGAAGCCCCTGAAGACTTTCTTTGAATATCTGAGGAAGGAAGGAAGTCAACCAATTTTGTAATCTATGAAAATTCTTCATCTTTTTATTCCCTATATCATTAAAATAAGTAACCCATAAAAAATTAATGACACAGCCTTTGCCCTTTAAAGGAAATGGAAAAAAAGGCAATATTTATCATGTGTCTACCACCTGTCCAAGTCTATGATAAACATAGTCCTACCTCAGTATTCATAACAACCTTATGAGGCAGATGTAATTATCCTCATTGTACAAATCGTGAAATTGACACTCAGAAGGTTGAAGATGCTTGTCTTTTGCTTCTGTCAATCCCTTATCACATACTATGAGCACTGACTCTCCTGGAAGTTTCCACTGCCCTTACCTGAGAGGGCTAACCCTTCCCTCCTCTGTGCCATTTCTGTACTTTGCACATGCTTTTAACGTTATATTTCTACATTTGAATTAATTTCTTTTCAAGTTTTGTTCCCCTTTACTAGAGGATAAGTCTCTAGATAGTCAGGATTGGGGTTTTCATCTCTATATTCTTTGTACTGACCACAGAAATGTTTCGTCTTTGAAGTAAATGCCACATAACCAGTTAGGTATGGAGTCAGAATTTAAATTTAACATCTTTTTGATTCTGAAAGCTCATGCGTTTTTCATTATACTGTGATGTCAAAACTTGAAGACAGAAAGATTAACGCAATTGTGTTAAGTCACACACTTAAGTAATGCTATTATATCCCATTTACATACTTAATATAAATATAGCAGGGTTAAGGAATAGTTAGACGATTCATAGGTAATGCAAATTCAGAAAATGTGAAGCCCAGGGAGAATGTAGAGCTCCTATGATAAGTCTAAGAATTTTCATTTTGCTTCACCAGTTAATTATTTTTATGATACAACTATAACATAATAGGCCCTGTAGGAGGTAGAAAGGTAAGATGAAAAGAGCAGGAATCCTGCCCTTCCTACATTGTCAGGTAGAATTCACATACTGCAGTGTATTCTGTGGTGAGTTATTTATCTCTCTGAGCTGTACTTTTTGATCGTCTAAATCGGTGCTAATTGTACCACTCAGGATCATTATAAAAATTAAAACAGCGTATGCTATTGGCCTAGTGCCTAACATAGATGAAGATAAATTTATCAATGCTCCTCCTCAGCTTAAATGTAGATATGAATATGGATATGGATAAAGACTTAAATCCGAGGTTCCCAATGGGGCAGAGAGGGACATTTGTTTCTCCAGGGAACATCCGTCAATTTCTAGAGCTATTTTTGGTTGTCACAACTGGGAGTGTGCTACTGGCATCTACTGAATAAAAGCCAAGGATGTTGTTAAACATCCACTAATGCACAGGGAAGTCAGTCCCCCAACAGAGAATTATAGGATTATCTGGCCCAAGATGTCATGGGATATAAATGTGGATACAGATATAGATGCAGATATAAAAAGTGCTAAGAGTCACAAGTTACCAGGTCTATATTTGTGAGAGTGTAGATGTGGAAGAGAGATGACCACTGGCTCCAACTCTGAGGAGAATTTATGGAAGAGTCAGGACTTATCTGGGCTTTGGGATGTAGCCAGGTAGAGAGAGAAAGAGCACATGGGATTTTAGGAGGAGCTTGATTAATGGTGAAAAGAGCCTTTTGGGGATTAGGGTCAACAAAAGGATTTTCCAGTCATCCAGTGAAATCTGGAAGAGTAAGTGCAGGACTTAGCAGGACTTTGTAATAGGAATGATGGCATAGGAGGTAAAATGTGTGGAGTAATACAGCATGAGGACCATGGTAGAGAAAAAGGACAAGGATCATAGCCAAGGAGTACATAAAGAGCACACACTGTATTCCTTCATTTATTGAAAAAGAGAAAAAGACACTTAAAAATATCAGATGTCCCATGGATACCAGGGACAATGAAAATAAAAACATAAATAAAGCACAGCTCCTAAATTCATAAAAGAAAACCTGAAAATTTTGGCAATTAAATGTGTAGATTGAATAAAAAACAAGTTGGAGATTAAGGATGAAAAAGAATTCATCTTTGATATTAGAGAAAATTATGCTTTGATTAATCCGTAATTGCTACATTCAAACCTGGATTTGAGATGCTGGATTGCTACATCCAAACTAGGTCACTAATTTGCTATGTGAACCTGGGCAATGTCCTTAACCTCTCAAATTCTCACTTGGTTGTTTGTGAAATGTAGATACCAATACCTCCTACAAGTAGAACCATGCTATTACTTTATACTCAATAAGTATAAATACATACATATACATAAAAGGAATCATTATTTTTGCTCATATTCTAAATTGATAGCCACATTTATACATTATTTCAATGACATTTTTTAATTACTTAGTTGTTTTGAATCCATAGCTAAAATATTGATTTTTTTCCAGCCTTTTACCAATATCAAAAGTTAAACTGAAACTAGACTAATGTGATTTTAATATCCATATTTAGTCATTATCTATTCATATAGTTTACTAAGTAGCAATTGGCTTTGTAGTACCTCAGAAACCAGAGGCTGAGAAGATAAAAATCTAATCCTTGGCCTGCAGGAGATTATAGTTTAAAATATTAAAAGGGAGATCCCTTCGACAAATGTATAACTTAGCATACCTAGGATGTAAGTAGTAACTTATCTGTGGTATATCTAATACTTTTTAATATTTTATCTCATTTGCTATTACAACCATTCCTGTGAGGAAGGCCTTATATTATTATGATTATTTTTATTATTACTCTTCCCATTTTATGGTTGAAGAAACAGGGGATCAAAAACTATCCTGGTTTCTGAGTAAACAAAATTGAGTAAGACAAAATCATTGTTTTTAGCAGTTTCTAATCTATCAGGGAGGCAAAGTTCCCAAAAGCCAGGAAAAAATTCTGTTACAAACAACTTTACAATGGAAGTAATAATCAGGTTTGTAACAATCAATGTTAATTGTGATCGGCGCAATCATGACCGTGGAGAAGCTGAATTCTGGAATTGCTGGTACGTCAGCTGTGTGACCTAATAGCTTTTTTTGCATATAAACTTGAATATTCTGTAGTGTTTTATATACAAAATTAACAAGTGATAAATATGAAAAAAGACCCCAGGGATCATATAATTCAACAGTCTCCATTTTGTGGAGACTCTCAGAGGGAGGTCACATGATTTATGTGGGAGCTGATCTTGTGACCAGGCATGTGGTGACACAAGATAACCCCAGTTGACCATATTCTTGAGGGGAGTAGCATTCTTTTCTCTCTGACAACATCCTGAGCAGTTACTTCCACATCTTCTCAGCGTTGGGAAGAGACCTACTCAAACAGTGAGGGCATATTTTACTTCATGAGGTTTACACCATGAGGTGGCAGAAACAATATCACTCGTGGCAAAAAATATGGCAGCCCAATAACAAATGATTCTGGTTCTTCAGATATCCTTCCGCAATGTGTTGGAAATAGGACTGGCCCCACTGGAATTTATAAAGCCCCTATTTTCTTAGATAACTTAAGATGGGAGTGGTCCTCTAAGCCTACGGGAGCTTGCATAATTAATTTGAATAATAAGAATAAATGTTAAGTTATTTATATTCTAAGCAGATGAGAATATAGTGTCAGTGGACTAAATCATAATAATAACTACAATTTCCTGAGCCTCTACTACGTTGCTAGGAGACTTCTAAGAAATGTTTTATAGATTTCTCATTTAACCCTCAGAATAGACACAAAATGCAGGTATTTTTATCTTCATTATACAGATAGAGAGGTTGAGGGGTGAAATGACTAGCCTTAGGACACACAGCTATTAAGTGGCACATTCTGTGTTTTAATGCTGTCTTCTACTCCACAGTCCTGTGCCTTCATGCATCATTGAACAGTTTCCTCCTACTTTCCTTTCCTGGATTTCTTGGTAGAGGAGGCTTCTGGCCATGGTGGAGGTACAGAAATGTTGTGACTGGAGTGACCTCATTTAACTCTATTAGTCATTAGGTAAAGTGAGTGAGAAGGAGACAGTGGTAGTACACAAAAGTGACTATAGCACGAGTGACCCTAGATGTGACCATAGTTTGACATTATTATTTTTGAAAGAGTGTGTGA